>NC_142786.1:25124148-25324148 GCF_988280905.1 Pimephales promelas | reverse complement strand
GGAGACATTAGACCAACACATGCCTAAATAAAACATGACTCGCGAAAAAAGAAGAGATTTTGATAAGTGCATCGGGCGGACTACAGAGACAGCTATTGATTTTACACTGTCCTTGATGGGAAGCCAAAAAATGGTTTCAGTTTAATTCTGCTGCTTCAGCAAAGACATGGTGGAAACATGAACAGGGTGAGATGGAGATCTACCCCTCCGAGGCATTCACACAAGCAGAAATCTGTCCGGACTCCTTAGATGTAAAGTGGATTTACTTATTAAATAACACTGCAGTCAAAAACACAGCAGAGTCTCATTTCCCAGGTGATCACCGGCTCGAAAAGAGACACAACACATACAGTTTGTTTGCATGTGATCTCTGCCTGCATGCTTAGCACATACTCCTCCAGAACATATGGTCCTGTGTATTATTCATGGAGGGTATTCATTGGAAGGATGGGAAGGACATAATTTACATGCATGCAGAATAGCCCAGCTTAAGGTATAATTGAAATTACAATGTCATAAAGCCCAGTGCGATGTTGTATAGTTTAGAGAAAATGTTTGCCATACAACCAGAAACCATAATGGTAATGCACTCAGCTCCCATCATCCTGACAGCCCCTCCTTTGTCATTTCTTCTGGAAGAAGACATCCAGATGTATGCATCATTTTTAGATGTAATGCTTCAGGCATCTTTGAGTCGTGTTGATGATAGAACCACTGCTATTTTTTGATCCGTTTATTTTGTCATTTTACTTTGAATATGTCATGTTATATTGTATGCTTAATTGTAGATGCCAATATCTACTGCGTTTACATTTAGATTACCTATCATACCATGGAAACAATTATCAGCTTATCAGATTAGTGCATTCAACAAACAGATCATCAATAAACTCAAAAAAGGATGCGTCTTTTGTTGAGGATTTGGACTGATTCCATTTTTGAGTTCACTGGATTTACTGCTAACTATAATTGTTATATTTGTTTTTATAGAAAGAAGTGTCTTGTGCAAACCAAAGGTGTGTGTATGTGATCAAATGTATTAAAACAGTTTGGATAATGCCATACGGATTTCGATTACAATGACATAATTATTCCCTTTCAAAGGGAACTCGAGCTGCGCCGATATGAAATCAGTCCAATGGTGTGACGGAACGTCATGTGACATTATCGACCAGGAAACGGCATACTCCCTGCATGCCTGTGAGTGACTTGTTTCAGCCTATCAGAAGCTAGTGTCTGTTTGTTCCAGGAATGCTTTATAGTTTCCTGGTCGAAGACATAACATGAAGTCACGCCATTGGACGGATTCCATTCGTGCTTCATGACGCAATTACGCAGGGGCGTTCCCACAGCGTCCCGACGCAGCGTCTCTTTGCCTCTTCAGGGAACCAGGGTTAGAGTTGCAACCTGAGACGATTTGTTGGGAGAACACACCAACCCACAAAAAGCAGTGCATTAGTTATGATTCAGATTTTTTGTTGTTGTCTTTTTTAGTAAATAATACATTCAGTTTCAAAGATAAATTTGATTCTGATCTGGGTGAAATGAGAACAAATTGTGCATGTATCTGAATCCCCCCTCCAAAGACAATTCCTTTTTAGTTTGAACTCTAGCTGTTTTGAATCAGAAAGAGAAATCAAAAGGATGGGGGAGAGGGAAACATATTAGAAAGACAGAGAGAGAGAGTGAGAAAGGCATCCAGTAGAGGAATGGTATTGATATCCCCCTCCACAGTAAGACGCTGACCTGCTTTTACAGTCTGATGTAATTATCCGTGGCATGTGTCTAAACCATGGAGAACTGAACATTTGCAACACTCCTTCAGATTTCCATGCGAAGCGCAACACCTTCCCTCCCCAGTGTTTGTACTGGCCGAGTTTCGCACCATTTTATAAATGGTAACCAGAGGGCTGAGGAGAAATATAAAACAAGAAATGGCACTATGGACGTCTTCAGAATGGCACACTTTCCTCTGACAATTAGAAAAGCCTGCCTGTATCCTGACGTTTTATGGCATCTCAATAATAATGAGGAGGAGGTTGCAGAGTAAAGACTGACAGGAAGGGAATTGTCTCGGCGGGGATCTGCGTGACTTGAGTGCCGATTAGCCGTCAAGTTTCACACAAACACACCCTGAAAAAACTGAAGCCAAGCTTCATTCCTCCACCAATGGGCTGAGGCATAAGTGTTTTCCAGGATGAATAAAGAAATATTAAAAGTGACTTACAATGCTTTCTTGTTCAGTGTTTATATATATGAAGAATTCAGATGCAAAAGCCTCTAAGTGCCATTTGAAATTTTCTTCTAGAATGATCATTTTTATCAAGCTTGTATATTTAAGTTCAGTGATTTCACCTAAATGGCAATGACAATTACCTATTAATTGTTATTTAAGTGAAATTACTGAACTTAAATATACAAGTTTGATAAAAATCATCATTAAAGAAGAGAATTAAATGACATTTAGAGGCTTTTGCTTCTGAACTCTTTATATATATATATATATATATATACATATATATATATATATATATATATATATATATATATATATATATATAGCCAAGAACCACTTATACATAAAACTTCATCCCTTAAAACCAGGCAAAACTCTTTGTCATTTGGCCAAAATATCACGTGATAATAAATAAAATGCAATGCATGGGCTATTTAAGACTGTCTACGATGGCTATAAATCTTCAGTAAAGACAATATTGTACATATTTAACCCTGCTGTTACCCTCAAATCTGATAACACTTTTTACCATCTGGGGTCAATTTGACCCCAGTAATTTAAAACTCCACAATATGTTTATTTTTTATTTTTTTTACAAAGGTTTGTCTCAGTTAATTTATGTCTTTGTTGACTTCTTAAGTAACGTTTTAAGTTGACATCCACCCACCACCCCCCTCCCCACCCCACCTAACCCCACCTAACCCCTTATATATCCAGAATACCCATTGCACGACTATGGACAAATTTACAAATCAACATAAAATCTTACTGATTTGACCTAAAATTGGAAAAGTATAACTACATCTGGTGTTTTATTTGTTTTATAATATTTCTAAGTATAGATTTATGTAATCTATGACATTTGGAAAAAAAAAATATTTATTTTATCAAGGATAGTAACACGAGTTATGTTTGGGGTCAATCTCACAAAAATTATGTTTTCTCCTCCCCCATGGCACAGGAAACATCAAATTTCTCACAAAAATGATGTGTTCCCCTCCCAAATACACAGGAAATAATTATTAGTTATCTTGAGAATTATGTCACATGTCATGTGAACTACTAGTAGTTCTCGCAATACTACTGATATGGTTATGTTTGGTTAGAGCCCTAAAACAGAGGGACGTTTTTTGAAAATGATATTGAATATGTAAAAAATACAATGAACATTATAAATTCAAATTATAACATGTTATGATGACCTCAATATAACAACTAAAACAAATGTGTGTGAAATTTTAATAGTTTTTCTGTTTTATTATACATCTAAAAGAGCCTGGGGTCAAATTGACCCCAAGGAACACCGATGTTACAAAATTTGTACAGGACTTTGAAAAAGAAATAGCAGGTTAATTTTATGTTTACAGACTTGTCCCCATTAAATTAGGAAAAGTCATTAAATTTGAAGCAATAAAATAAAATAAAATAAAATTATGTTTTTACAGACGTTAAACATTGAATGGGGTCAAATTGACCCCAAGGGTAATAGGGGGGTTAAAAAAAAAACAGTAATTTATTTTCCTCTTGCATTGCAAACAAGTGGAGAAAGTCCAAAATGTATGCAGTACTTCATTCAAGATTGAGGCAATGTGGAGTTATGAGGTTTGACTGACAGTTTGAGGATCCAATGGAGTTGCGAGGTTTAGTCATAAGCTCCTAAAGAAGATTGTGTCATTCTCCTGGCTGACACTCACAAAACCCTGTGCACTTCCAGCAATAGCAGACTGTTCATTTAAGTGTGGACAGAGAGAGAGGTTTTGCGCTTTTGTTTGGCCAGAAAGGTTCAAGTAATTGCCCGCTTCCTTTCCCGTAGCTCTCTTTAGATTACAGTCTGCATTCATGTGACTGACGGAGGATCTGTCATCTACGCCCCACACCTAAATAAGCTCCCAGCTAGAGGTCCATTAAACTTTTTTATATACGTTAAAACTAATATATGTTAGTTGATGAAAACCTTAATGTGATTAACTTACTGGCTCCGATGCCATTCTAACGACGGACAAAACATGTCTGACATTCACTGATCAAAAACCTTTTTGAGTAAAAATTTGGGTCCCACTTTATATTAAGTGGCTTTAAGTACTATACACTTACATTGAAATTAATAATTTAAATGACACTTATTGTGTACATATGTTTTTACATTGTCCTTATATTTTGAAAATACCTGCATCCAGTTAAAGCTGTAAATAATTTATGTAATTACATATGTAATTACACTGTTGCCTCTTCCCTTACACCTTAACCTACCCTTAAACCTACCCATACCGCCACACCTGACCCTAACCTTACCTGCATCACACCTCAATAGCAGCAAAAGTGTTTTACAATACAACCTGAACACAATAAGTACATTTGACTTATTTTTAGATGCAAATGCATAAAGCCACTTTATATAAAGTGCGACCAAAATGCAAATGCAAGAGTTTGACCATATATTAAGCCACAGTATCAACTCTGACAACAAGGGTGACTTCATATTAGCAAAAATGACAAAATCATAAACAGCAGCTTAAATAAAGTCAGCAAATAGTTGGGAAATAGTTAAGGGATGATTCTTAGTCTAATGTGTGTTTTAAGAAGATTCCTTATATGCTGGACAAAATGAAAATTGCTCCCTGATATTGAAAGGCATTGAAATTATGATTTAACAAGTGCATTTACAACACTATGTTCTCAAAAAGGTAAAAGAAAAAAAATGCAGGTTGCAGAATAACCTTCCGAGCCATGGATCCATCCCAAAAATCCAGTGCTTTCTATAAATACCAGTCTCTCTCACAGTTGAGAAGAAACAGGTAATCAATAACGCAAGTAGTTATTGAACATCAGTCAGTCTCCTGGGAGATGTAGAGATAGAGACTCTGGTTAGTTAGAGAAAGAGAAAGAGAGAAGAAGAAAGCATGCATTGATAACAAACAACCCTTATGGCAGCCTTAAGGTACAGTACACCAGCCTGTTCTTTGCTCTCTACCCTGCAGAGTAACAAGAGATCAGGGAGAGGTTATTCAGAGAGGACTGAATGCCTCAGATCTGCAAAAAAAACAAACAACTACTTAAGGATCTCTGATGTATTGAATTATCGGGAGGGAGAGAAAAATGTGTGGATTAGAAAACCACATTGTGCTCAAACGTAAATCTTTGATAAACACAAAGCCTTTCCAAACGGTCCATTAAACTACACTGCATGGCCAAAAGTATGTGGACATCCTCTTAAATTAACTGGTAATGCAGCTAAATTCCAGCACAGACAATTCTTAATGCTATGGCAGTGACGTTTTAAAAGGACTGCATGATTTTAGCTATGTGGCAACAAAACAACCCGGTCTCATCCCAAATCGTCATATAACTGACGTTTTGGGACGTCTTTTGACCATACGTCAATATTCGCCTTTTTAGGTCCCCCTTAAACGTCGGTAGATGAGGTTATGGGATCCTAACTCTACCCCATACCTAAACTTAACCCTAAACCTAACCCGTCACCTAACTGACGTTAAAGGTAAAGCGTCAGTTGTATGACGGCCCGGGATCGCCATCTACCGACGTTTAAGGGGGCCCTAAAAAGGCGGATATTGACGTATGGTCAAAATACGTCCCAAAACGTCAGCTATATGACTTTTTGGGATGAGACTGTGTTATACAAAACAAGGTCCATACTTTAATGATTTCTGAGTTGTGCTTATGTGAACTTAAATGGCCAGAACAAATCCCAGAACACATTTAGGATGGACTGGACCGTCAAAGGAAATCCAAGTCCGCTATATATACAGTGTATATATATATATATATATATATATATATATATATATATATATATATATATATATACAATCTAGATCAAACAACATTGTTAATACACAGCGCTATGAGATCCAGTAAAGAAAGCATTTCAATTTGCCACAGAAGTACTGGCATTGCTGAGAGATCTAGTGAGATGCATTCACATTTCTCAGTTACTAACCAAATCTCTATATTAGATCAAATAGTGCTGACGTGGAAACAAGGAGAAATACTATATCATGAATGAACTAGTTATAGACTTTATGTCCATAAATCAGCAACATTCACCATAAACGTAATGTATTGTATTGAACATGCTTTCAATTAAGCCACATCTTTTTCCAGGACTTCAACTCAAATATTATCATATTTAAATGTAATTTTTAATGTGATGACTAAAACATTTGTTCATCCTTTAAAATTAACCACATTTACAAAACACCCTAGAAACCACCTAGCAACACCCTAGCAACTACCCAGAACACCCTAACAACTGTCTAGCAACACCCTAGCAACCACCCAGAACACCGTAGCAACCACCCATAACACCCTAGCAACCGGGTGGTGAGTTTTGCCACTGCAAGCACCACATCACATTTTCTTCTGGAAATGTACATTCTAGTTTAATTAATAAGTTTCAAAATGTAGGAAAACACATTTAATTAAATATAAAAGACATTAAATTACTATTGTAACAGTAGGTAGCTGCCATTTCCACTCCCAAATATTTAATAATATATATATATATATATATATATATATATATATATATATATATATATATATATATATATATATATATAAATATTTAATAATAAATGTTTTGAATTTGAATTATTATTTCAACATTACGAATAAAATTGCTACCCAAAAATGTTAATCTGGAGCCTTGCAAAACTTAAAAAAAAAAAATACAATTATATTAATAAAATTATTATATTAATAATAAAATAAACCTGTGTTTGTAACTACTGCAATATGACATTTATTTATTTATTACATTTTTTTTTATGTTGCTAAGAAGAGTCAAGTATAGTTCCATCATTGTTCAAAGTAAAAACGATAATACTTTATGATATTAGTTTTAATTAAAAAAATAAAAAAAAAATTCTTTCTTTTTGCTGTTACGAAAACGAACCGAACCGTACAGGGTCACCACTGTATCATATAGAACCGCAAATTTTTAGAACCATTACACCCCTAATATATAAATATATATATATATATATATATATATATGTATATATATATATATATATATATATATGAAGAGTTCAGATGCAAAAGCCTCTAAATGCCATTTGAAATTTTCTTCTTTAAGGATGATTTTTTATCAAACTTGTATATTTAAGTTTACTAATTTCACTAAAATGGCAATGATAATTACCTATTAATTGTCATTTAAGTGAAATTACTGAACTTAAATATACAAGTTTGATAAAAATCATCATTAAAGAAGAAAATTTCAAATGGCATTTAGAGGCTTTTGCATCTGAACTCTTCATATATATATATATATATATATATATATATCACTAGTGGCTTTAAGCACAGCAACGTGTCAGAACATAAGCACTATCCCACAAAGTCATGTCTAGTATTTTTTAATAAGTTAAACTAACTGAAACAAGACCGAATAAGACCGACTAAGCTCATACACTCTCAGAAAAAAAGGTACGAAAGCTGTCACTGGGGGGGTACCTTTTCAAAAAGGTACACTGTTGTACCTAAAGGGTGCATATTGGTACCTTCATGGTACATATTTGTACAATTATGGTACCAATATGCACCCTTTAGGTACAAAAGTGTACCTTTTTGAAAAGTGTGCATATTCGAATCTGCTTCTAGTGTTTTTGATAACTTGTTTTACTGAGTAATAATCCCATGTTGATATAGCAGTGTTCTGCCGCTCAGTGCTAAAGGAGAACGATAGGGAATGAGAGGCTCTTTGGAGTGATTCATGGGTAACCCTGCTGCCCTACTCAATATAGGCAGGCAGATGACTGAGTGTCCAGTGTTGTTTGCTGGGCCCTGCACAGCACACCGACACGTCTTGTGCCAATCAAATGCTCAGGGTGATAGAAACAGGTCCTGACACAGAGCAGCACTGTTTTTCTTCCTGATCACTTGAATATTGATTTTTGCATGCAGCCTTTGACTTTCCTCCTTCCGGTGGCGTGTCTTCAATGGTGACCGCTTCATATACAAGACTCCTGTTTATCCGAGGAATGTGTCATTTACCTCTACACATCCACATTTGTAAATCATCCTACTCAAACCTACAGTAGCCAGACTGCCAACTACATACGTGCAGACAAACGTTAACAAATAAATGCCAATGAATTCTCTAGGGCCTTATGAAATCACTTATTTTTTTTTTTTTTTTTTTTGAGTGTTCTCGTGTAAACAGGGCCACATTCACACAGAGAGACACAGTACGTATATGTCATTTTTAAATGACAGTCTTTTGGTGTTATAATATCAATATTAAAATCCCTAATTTTACTGTATGACATTCCGCATCATAAATGACATATTTAGGACTGGATTCCAAAATTCCATCCGCGTTTTCTGCATCACAAAATTTATAGAGCTCTACTTTTCCAGCAGTTAAATAATAAAAACAGTAATCCACCCTTAGATAAGCATAACAACTCATACAATCCCACATAGACCAACCTGGCTTTCCGCCTGGTGTTGTGTTGCAATTGGCCGCTCTGACTGTGTTTGATTCTTATTTTTTGGCCATTTTCATTGGTTAATTGCCCATGAAGTTCTGGTCATTCGTTCCCTCTTTATTTTACACTCCCTGAGGCTTCTAGAACATGCCAAGGTCGAACGACACCATCTCGCCTCTCTCCGTCTGCTCACTCCTCACCCTCTGATAATTGCCTGTTTAATTAAGGGCTTAGGAGTGACCCCATGCATGGTGGCAGCAAGGGGACAGAGAGAAGTGGGGTCTATCGATTGCCTCCTCTGGCCAGAAACAACCTTCTTTCAGCACTCTCCATTGACCCTAAGAGAGCGTGTCGAAGAGGCAAACACACTTCTATGCCTCATGACTTCAGTGCAGGACGTCACAGCTCAATAAAGACCTAGGCATGCATAGGTCTGGACGCCAGAAGCAAGGAGGATGTTCATTTATATGCCACTTAAGGGCCTCATTGTTTCGAATCTATAGTCTCAAAATCCCCATGGTAGTCCAATGAGTCTTTATTGTATCACTCTCAATACTTTCAAAGCTGTGTGTAAACAGTCTACAAAAACAACAACAAAAATTAGTGACATTATGGCAACACCTTATCATGAGGTTCAATTTGTTAAAGTTGCGACCTAGAGGACCTAGAGTTGCGACCCTCATTATGTTACTGTGTTAGTGTGGGGCTATTTTGAGCCTTGTTAGTGGTATAAACTACTGTAGCGATTCCATTTTATTTAGTTAATGCCCCCAGTACTAGCATTATACACTAAAAAGTTTTTAGAGATAAAACTCTTTACATTCGATTATCATGAAAACAAATTTCAGAGAACGGTTGACTATGTACCGATGTTTTATTAGACCAAAGGTTCATTTTGCGCGGTATCTTGAAATGACAACAAACAATTTTACAGCATTTATTAATCTAGGATCATGTTAGTTAGTACTACAGTTTGCTTTTAACATTTTGGGAAATGCTAATCTATTATGAAAAAAAAATAACTACAGGAAATAACAATGAATAATATTTTATTTTTAAACTAACATAGATTAACAATCGCTGAAAAAAAATGTTCACGATACAAAATGCATAAATAAAATGAATAAAAGCTTATTATAAAGTGTTAACAACATTTTTTTAATTGGTTCTCTTCTTGTGTGAAAACAAATAGTTTGCTTCAGCTATGTTTGGACTAATGGAACTGTATTAAACCTAGTGCAAATGCAATTTATATATTAATTCAATACATATTTTAAGTCAGCAAAGCCCCACTATAACCGCATGTATGTACACAATAAGTCCACTGTATCAAATTATTAATTTCAATGTAAGTACATAGTACTTAAAGCCACTTAATATAAAGTGGGACCAGACAAACACATAAAATAACATGGATTAGAAAGTATCATACGCAATCATCAACAGATCAAAGGTCAATGTAATTTCTATAATTTCTGTAGAGTGAACCTAAAACTAGCATCTGTCTCTACATATTAAGTATTCTAGCATATTCTTAAAAAAAATACACACTACCATCCTTTAAATTCAAACCTAACCTTCTGTCATTAGAAGAATGTCACATTTAGGTCTACATCCTGGTAGAATAAAAACGTCCCCGTCCTGATCCAATAAGAATTTCTGAAAACCTGTTACAGTACTTAATGGGTGTGAAAAGAAAATTGTGTGAAAGCGGAGGCTAAGAGGCCCATAAAACCATTTTCATAAATGAACAGTACTCCGGTGCTCCCCAGACAAGGTTTGCGATGGACTGCAACGTTTTTATCCCCTCTATTTGGTCCTAGCTCTGTGCGCATTATGTGCTCAATAATTGAATCAAGCTGTAATTTGGTTATGTTCCATTGAACAAGTGCTGAGATGTTTCATGACTGTGGTTCTCCAAGCTTCCTCTTTCATAAAACACCTACCCACTGCCAACAGCACCACAACAAGCGTTCGCGCTGCTTAGCGGAGCATACAATAATCAGGATTCTTTGGTTTTCTCAGAGATGGCAGGAAAAAAAAAATGTTAGGGCACTCACCACTGAGAGGATCCTTCTGTGCCGGTTATCTCCAGAACATCGTAGTCTTCTTCCAATTGAAAATCGGAGAAGACCAGGGCAATGGTGTCACCTGGTTCGGCTAGCACTGTCCAGGTGCAGTCTGCGTTGTTGTTGTAATCCTGGGGGTAATTTGGACTGGTGATGACACCGCTTTGACCCCGCAGTGTGCCACCACAGCCATCGTCCGCTGTGAAGAGATGACACAAATTTAGACAAGTTTAACTTGGATAAAATCGATTTCCTTGATCTTCTGTTAGAGAAAAATGGCTGGAAATAGGAAAACGATACGATGCCGCGACACAATGGGGTCTTGAGGTTTCGGGCAACACTCGCAGGCCAGTGATGCAACACATTGTAACATGGGGGTAATTAACTGAGATCTATGTAAAATTTTGTTAATTATTTCTAGTCAAATCCAGTTCTACTCCTTAAAAGTGTGTTAAGGAGACGATTATATAATAAATAGGCACTTAAAGGCTGCTGTGGTAATTGAGCCCCATGGCTCTCCTAACCGTGAATCAAATGCAATCTCTCTATTTTTTTGCTCTCTTGATGCTCAGTCTTTCTTCCTGACAGCGAGTCCGTGAGGTGAGGAAAAAAAAGAGCCGAGCCAACTGAGGGTGAAGGCAAAGCAACAGACCCACTGTCTTCCCTTCCTCATTTTTTTATTTTTTTTAATGCACATCTCCCTTGATAAAAGTAAGAAATCAAAACTTCTTGACATGGAGAAAAGTTGAGACTGGATACCTGACATCCTTTTAAAAAAGTATATTCTTAACACCACCTAAAGAGGCATTGTTTCTTTCGCAAAATGCAGCAAATGAAAAAAAAAAAAAAAAAAAAAAAAAAACAGGCAGTATCTTGAAGCTGTTTTGTAGCTGGAAAAACTCTTCAAAGATTCCAATCATATATATGATTTAGAAATCATATATAATCTGAGATGGTTTAGCTGCAGTGTCAAGGTTTGGTCATCTCCAGAGACCTTAGTCAGGGTAGTGCCATTGTTTGACATGAATGAAGACAAGGCTGTAAAGGATAGAAGTGTGTTCAATGGCTGAAACATCTTCCCAAAAACCTTTTTGAAACACATATTTGAAAGTTGTAAGTTTTGAAAATGACATCTAGAATCTTTAAATAGTGCATGTCATGACATGACTGCTGTCTATCCATCACAGCCTTAACTTCCATCCAAGTAACATTCAGTACGGCATCTATCCTGAAACACATTTATTAAATATGCAATTCTACAAAGGTCCAAATGACCATCATTCTATTTTGCATTGATCAAATGTAATACTTTATTATAAGCATTATATTTGATATCACCAAAACAAGTTGAGTGTAAAGTAAAAAAAAATAATAATAATAATAGTTTTCAGAGTCTTGTCCAAATAATGTCTTGTTCAGCATTTAAGAATTTATTTTATACTATTTTATACTATTTTATTTCTATTTTATACTTAAACTTCCGTATATATTTTTAAATAAGGTTTCTTTTGTACTACAGTTCAAAAAGCAGGCCATTCATCACATGTACGGTAAAAATGTGGCTTGCAAAGACTTTGTACAGCCTCCAGTTTGATAGCTACAGAAGAATTCTGAATTATGGGTGCATGCCAAGTGGATATGTTGCCTTCCAGGCAAGTAAAGGAGCAAAGAGACTCTGTGTGAGTGAGTGAGTGACTCATAATGATAACTAGAAGCCTCTCTGGGGTAAAAGAAGGGTTGAGGGGGAAAGAGAGTGATCGGAGATTTGTTTAGGAGGCGTATGAGTTGGCGTTTGTGTGTGAGTTTGTGGAAGGGAAGACAACGTGAGAGAAAAAGTGAGTCATCACACCTAGCTAGCAAGCAAAATTGTCTCTCACCAACCAAATAAACAAACTCTATGTCAGAGCCAGTGCAGTGTGTGTGTGCCTCACACAGGTGAAGGAGCCTGCTTGTCACTGATGGGTGATGAGTTCTTCTCTGACAGGCCAGCATGGGATTCATTAGTGGTGACTGGCTAATCGCATGATTTCTTTTCTGCGAGTGGAAAACGGCGGGAGGACCCGGGCCCTGTCAGTCTTCTGTCGGATCCGTCACTCTTACATTTCCCCGGAGAGACATAGAGCATATGTGAGGAGAAGCCAAGGAGAGCTCTGGAACAGAGGGATGGAGAGGGAAAAAAAAGTGCAATGGAGGGAGGGAGGGTTCGAAGGGAGGACCGGCTATTGGTATTCCAGCAGAGAGTTTCCTTCACACTTCAGTAGAACACGCCGATCACTGGCCTCAGCTCTGCCTCTCAGTCTGGTCGTTTGATCTTGTTGAGACTTTGTGACTTCATGTCTAAACTGCTAATGTTTATAAAATGCTTTGTAAAAATGATTTAGAATTTGCAAAAATCTAAAAGCGTTACTAAAAATCGGATTTTTGCTTTGTGGGCTTTCAAAAAAAGTGAATGAATAGTGTTACAGTGCAATAAATGATAATAAATGTTTCTTGAACACCAAACTAGTATATAAAATGATTTCTGAAGGATCATGTGACGATGATGACTGGAGTAATATGCTGAAAATTCAGCTTTGCATCACAGGAATAAATTACATAAAATATATTGAAATGTAAAATGGTAATCTTATTTACAATAGGAGTGTTTTACTGCCTTCTTTAAAAAACAACTTTAAAAACTTTGACCGACCTCAAAACTCCTACGGTGGCCAATGTAGTCCAAGATTAGCATGGCTTCCAGTTCGACCTCGTCCATAATTGTTAACTCAAACGTAAACGCCAAAGGCGAAGCTTAAATTAACGGGTATGTCCCTTTTTGGCTAATGTACTTTCAAGATGGAGGGGCAACATGGGGACCGACATTAGAACCCCTTACCCATATGTATTTTCAATGGCATATTATACACTCACGAGAATACAATTTATTACTTGAACGAAGTAAATATACATTAATGAGCACATATATATTTTTTTTTTAATAACTAAGTGTTTTTAGCTAAGAATAAACTAAGAGTTACACAGTGTAGCTTTAAGCATATAGTAGTTTTCCATTAAATTTTAAAAAAAGAGAAAAAGTTAATGTCTACAAGAGAGTTTCTAATGGGAGTAACAGTAAATTGGTATTTATTTTTTTTCTCTCTTCTGCCTGTCGTAATCAGTTTTATTACTTCTTTTGGAAAGTCATGGGAACAGCATCATTGTTTATTATTATTATTATTATTATTTATTTATTTACTTTCTATTTTTTTATTTTACTTTTTCTATTTTAGCAATTGGAAACATAAAAATCATATTTGCTGTCAATCTATCGTTCAT
Source organism: Pimephales promelas (assembly GCF_988280905.1). Classification (NCBI taxonomy): domain Eukaryota; kingdom Metazoa; phylum Chordata; class Actinopteri; order Cypriniformes; family Leuciscidae; genus Pimephales; species Pimephales promelas. The sequence goes on along the minus strand of NC_142786.1, from coordinate 25,310,073 downwards.
CCCTGTAGAAGTATACGCAACTATGATGAAGCATATCAACCTATTGGTATTATCACAGCAAAACAAATATAATGCAATGGTAAGTACAATGTACAATAATCTAGAGTATGGGGCAATCCTTCATTGTCATGGTATTAAAAAAAACATGCTATGAATCAAAGCACCCCCATTTCCTGACAGCTACTATAAGTAACAGAATTTTAGTTTAAAACTACCGCTTTTATTAATTAAGCTCAAGCAGACCTCTGAACTGCCCAAGGAAGTCTCTTTAATGTCAATATGACTTGTTAAATTGGCTTGGATAAACAGATGATGTGTGATGCATAAAGATCTAAACCCCAACAAAACATGGCCTGCTTGTGTTTCATCTCTTCATACTGCCTTCCTCGGGCTCTGCAGCTGCCATGGTAACACACCAGCGAGTGGTGTGGAGCGGCACCCTGAGACCCGAGAGCCAGCGCTGATACAAAACAACAATAGGCAAAAGAAAGGGATTTTGGAGGAAGAACATATCAAACCAGTCCCTCCGACTTCAACTTTTTCGCTTTTCTCTTATCTTCCTTTTGGAAAAATCATCCTGTTCAGTGTGCCATAGAAGAGGGTGGCATGCCAGCAGGCCACCATTTTGACGTTTTGAATGCAAAATACTGAACGTGTTCGCACATTGCGAGTGGAAGAGGGGGTTGAGAAGGATGTGAGGATATGGACCATGCTGAGAGGCTTAGAGGCCAGAGATCTGAATGTGGGTATTCATTTGGGAGGGTATAATGCATATAAATGTAGTCATCTAAGCTTATTAGATCAAATATTTATAATAATGCTCTATTGCAAATGGCAAATAAGGCAGACTGGAGTCTGAGTGTTGTGTTTAAAAGAGGAGGCCTGGAAGATGAGCGCTAATGGGGACAAAGAAGCCTTTCTGGCACTGTGTGACTCCTTTAAGGAAAATGACCCAACCTCCTGCCACCTTCTGGCCACCCATAATCAGAGCCTGAGAGGAGGCTGTCTGCTGCCGACTACAAAGGCCGTTGATTTGCTTTTTTTTTTTTTTTTTTTTTTTTTTTTAGATAGTACAGAGCAGAAATTCGTTTGGCAGCAGTTGCATGGTTAATTAATCTAAAAACCATTCAAATAGGAGAGAGATAAAAGCTAAAAGATGATAGAGGATACAAAGCAGATATGATTTCCAAGCCAACTGAACATGTAGTGCCAGATTTACTAAACAGGGCAAATTAGCGCAATTCCCAAAAAAAAAAAAAAAAAAAAAAAAAATCCAGTTCTGTGCGTGATCTACTGACGACGCAGAAATTACATAACACAGACGCAGCCGAATCATTTCTATAATGACCCACGCAATCTACCAAGAGCAGCGCAAATTAACGTCTGGTTTAAGACATGCTTTTTTTTGGGCGGTAAATAATGGCGCAGATACCAGTAAATTGACAAACGCAAACCTTAGTAAATCACCTTGCATGATTAATTTAAATATTCTTGACCCATTCATTTAGCTTCTGAAAGGGAAACTCCTACAAATGCATATGCAATAAGGTCAGCCGCAAAAATAACTCCTTCCATGCATTTTCAGCGCTAATTTTTCACTGCGTTGTAAATCCTGACAGTAGTTTAACGGCAAAAGAGGTTTTGTGCTGGCGCAAGCAGATAGTAAATCTGTTCCATTGAATGTAGGGCCACATTAAAATGATGATAAAAATAGGAAAGTCATAGCATAAGTATGAATTTGCAATATTTTAATAATAAAGGAAAAATCATGAGAATAATGTTTTAGAATTAAAAGACTAAAGTTTGTGGTTACTGTGTCATCTAAAGTTATACAATTTTAGAGATTACTTTTTCTTAATATTTAATGTGGCTCTAAAATATTGTGAATATATATATATATATATATATATATATATATATATGTAAAAAAAAAAAACAAACAAAAAAAAAAAACCTTAAAGCAGCATAATAACCCTTTAGAAAAAGAATATAAAACAACAAATAAAACATAATAAATGGTAATAAATAGATACAATATTAACACCCAGAAGAAATAAAACAATACAGTAAAATAAAATCCATTACCACATTGTATCTTTCTTAAAAAAAAAAAAGAATGTAAATAAAGAATAATAACTAGAAATTTGCATAAATATTTGATTGTTAAAATTCAGAGGACGCATTGGCAAGAAGGGGTCTCTTTCTGGCATTGCGTGCCTGAGCATGTGTGTCTTTACGTGGGCTTCCTGTCCCCCAGCCCGGGCACAGATGGCCCTGGTTCATACTGGCCTGCGAGAACACACTCTATCTGGAGACCGCAGCTACTGTTCATTGCCCTCGCATATGCACTAATACATTATACATGCTATTATCTGTGGAGTACTTTGTCATTGTTTTATTAACTGCAAGACCTGTGTATGTTTTTATGAGACTGTCATGAATATGTGAATATGCCTCTCATAAAATAAACGCATGCATATACAGAGTTCACTTATGCATATGTATGGGCCTGTGCTTTGCATTAAAATGACTGAACTTAAGATGTCAATGGGGGCTCGCATCATGTTAATATTTGGCCTCGAACTGTCAGCGTGTTTTGAGAGTATCATGACGGAGAGCATTTGGATATCCCTGCCCCTCAGGCAACGGCTAACACGCGATCACGTGACCCCGCTGTCTTACACAACATGCCTGTGTGGCTTTCACAGGTCGGCAGGTATCACCTAGGGGGTGTCTACTGTGTCTCGTCCAGGAAAAATAGAACTGTGCAGCCAACCTGCCACTAAATGCTGGGATATCTGTCAGCCCTGAAAAAGACACTTGATAGCCTTTTCTTGAGACTCTCTTGAGGAGGTTCAGTCCCACCCCGGACTCACCTCGGCAGTACGGCAGGGGGAAGTCCCAGGCAGCGGTGCCGGAGGAGGTGGCCAGGCATGAGAGCACAGTGTGGCCCTCCAGCACGTAACCCAGGTTGCAGCTGTAGCGGATCTTGTCCCCGATGTTGAAAGTAGAGCCATGCTGCATGCCGTTGAGCAGCTGGCCTGGATTTCCACAGGTGTAGCTTGGAAGGGCTAGAGTGGGAGAATGAAACAAAGGAAATGTTTTAAACTGTTTTTCATATTATTTAATATGTGACAGAGAAATCCAATAAGATTTTTTTTTTCATGTTAAAAAGTTACTATTAAAACAATTATATTATCTAAACTTCATGTCCTTCATCAGAAAAAAATAAAATAAAATAATAAATAAATATATATTATTTATATATAAGCAAATAACAATAAAATTCAGCTTTTCCCACATAAAAATAAATTGCATTTTAAAATGTATTGCAATACTAAACAGTCATTCTAAATATGTAGTAATTTAATAAATGATGTGTAAACAATATTACTGTTTTACTGTATTTTGATTTTGAAACATTAAAAAAAATCATTAAAATAATTAAAAAAAATGTTTTAAAATGTAATGTATAAATATCCTGAATTCATATTATTATATTCATATTATTATCTTTTTTTATCTTCCAAAAAGTTTAAAATACAGAATTAGGGTTTCAATTTGCAGTAACACACTCTTAGAAATAAAGGGTTCATTGGGGTTCTATATATGAAGCATAGGGTTATTTACTCAACTCCAAAGAACCTTTTATGCTAAAAAAGGTTCTATTATGACAAGAAAGTACCCTTTTGGCACAAATGTTCTTTATAGGCTATTATTCATTCATATATTACATTAATCTGCAACATTTAAATTAGTGTTTATTAAACTGTTGTAGTAACTTAATATCACATTTTAATCATGCTGATTTTGGAGGAGAAAAACTGGAATGGCACTCTTCGTGTGATATTGATTAAGTACATAAAATTATATAAATATATACATTTTCTAACCCCCATTTCTTGAATTTTGTGATCATTCACATGCATTCATAAATACGTTTTAGGGTTTTGATGTTTGTCATTAATATGAAATATTTAATCCGGAAAGGACAAAACAAATGATAATCAATGAACCCAAAAAATTCCATATAGAACCCGTTTCCTGGTTACAAAGAACCCTAAAGTGTTCTTATTATTGAACCCTTAAAATGGGGTTCTGTATAGAACCTTTTCTTCCAAGAGTGCAGCATGAAGTTATATTTCTATAATACCATAACACTGGAAAATGATGGTGTGTGCAAAGCATTACTGGATTGTTTAAACTAATCAACGCATTTACATTAATACAACCCATCACAAACCATTGACCATTCTGACAAAACCTCATTTGTCAAGCTTCAAAATATTTATATTACATCAATACAAGACATATTGAGATCAGTCTCAGGCAAGTCAGTTCTCTAAGAGGCCATTTTGGAGGAAAACCCAAATCTTTCATACAAAACCTTTTATCTAAAATCTATTATACCACCAGACTGCCTAATTTAAATCCAATCTGTTTCGTCGATTGAATCTCTTTGGAAAATTTGGACTAAACCGCTCAATTGATATGGAAAAAGTTGTACAATCTCTTTATGAACTTTTTTGAGTAGTTGTGTAGCTGTCAATGGAGGGATAGAAAGCTCTAAGATTTCATTACAAATATCTTCATGTGTCTCTCAAAGATGAACGGAAGTCTTACGGGTTTGGAACGACAATGACGGCGAATAAATGATGACAGAATTTTCAGTTTTGCGTGAACTATCCCTTTAAGTCTATTCACTGTAAATGATCTGTTTTGACCAAGACAGCTATGCTAATGCAATTTAGTTTGTGGGTATACAAGCGTATACACAAAGTGTTGGGCAATGGAGCGCCCATACTGTAAGATAATCTATCCTAATGTCAATGACCTGTTAGCAAGGAGAGTGCACTGCAGTGGGGAAATCTGTCTCAGTAGTGCATTGAAACAGTGGCAGCGAGTGAGATAGGTGGGCTGACTTCTGATTACATCAGCACTGATTAGGAGAGTAGTTTCATCGCTGCACATGCCAGAGCATGTGAGAGCAAGACATTTGTTGCCCACACATACACATATTTATCAGCATACATATTAATGGACAGTAAAGCAGGTGAGAGAAATATACACTTAAGATTATGTGATATTAACCAGAATAGAGTCCTCCCTTAAACATTAAATAACTTGCCTGGCATGAGCTAAAATGCTAACTAGATTCACCCGTCGCTGGTCTACCAGAACTGTTTAAATGGAAAAAAAAAAAAAAAAAACTCCAATGACTCATTAGATTTTATGTATACATAAATTCATAACAATTCTCTTTCTTAAAGTTCCGCAATGCTAGTAGGGACTTCTTTTTAAGTATTCTGCACAGATCCTGGATGATCCCTCATACAGACTGTTCTCCCCATGGTCCCACTGCATTTGTCATCTTCAGTCTATAACTCACAGGACTGACTGTGCCACCCTTGCAGTTTGACTGCTTTAACCATTTTAAGGGTCGCTATATCCTGCCCGAGTGCTGAAACAGCAAGAGATGGTTCTCGTGTTACGTCTGCATCTATGACCCTCACTCCATTTCTCTTCTCTTTGTCTACATTTCCTCTGAACCAGAGATAAAGACAGATAGAGATACAAAAAGAGAGTGAAATATTACAGCAAATGCTGTTCACGTAACTTGGTGAGGATTGAAATTCAATTCAAATTTTTCCAACACTTTTTTTTCTTCTCCCATCTCTAATAAATGACATAATTTAAAGACAAAATCTGGTCCAATTTACAGCTAATTCTAGCCTGAGAAACCATCTGACCGACATGTAAAGCAATGCGTTGCAGATATGTGCTGCTTAGACCGAAAATGAAAGAAGACAAAAAAAAAAAACAAAAAAAAACGAAGAAATTCTGTTCTACTGAACTTTCTAAAAAAAAATATGAAAAAATAAAAAAATAAAATACCGAATAAATTCTGTTCTAATGAACTTTCTATTTATTAAAGAACCATAAAAAGAAAAATCACGTTTTCCGCTACAATAATATTATGCAGAATTATTGTTTTCAACATTGAATACAATAAGAAGCATTTCTTAAACACCAAAAACAATTTCTGAAGGATCATGTGACACTGAAGATTCTGTTTTGCCATCACAGAAATATAATATATATATATATATATATATATATATATATATATATATATATATATATATACTATATATATATATATATATATATATATATATATATATATATATAAGCTGCATATTTATATACCATTTTTTTTTGTTTTACCAACTTTTAAATGGTAGTGTACACTCTAAAAAATGCTGGGTCAAATATGGACAAACCCAAATGTTGGGTTAAAACAACGCATTCTCACCCCAAGGCGTCACCTTTGACCATGCTTCAATATTTGACGTTTTAGGCGCCCTTTAGAGTCACTTACATGACGCGATCCTACGGCGTCATCTAACTGACGCTAAAGGAAAGCGTCAGTTAGAGGACGCGGTTAGGTTTAGGTGTGGGGTGGGGGTAGGGTACACGCGATCCTAGGGCGTCATCTAACTGACGCTAAAGGGCGCCTAAAGCGTCAGATATTGAAGCATGTCCAAATGCTTCCCAAGGCGTCAGTTAAGTGACGGCTTGGGGGTGAGAATGGGCTGGTTAAAAATGCAATTAAAAATGTACAGTTGAAAATTAAAGTTGAAGTTAGGTTCAAATTTTAAAATACATTTTTAACCCAACATTTGGGTTTGTCCATATTTGACCCAAATTTAGTTTCAAACAAGTTTAGAGTGTATGTATGAGTAAATGTGTCCATCCAAAAGTTATAAATATACTATTACATACATAATTACTAGAAATATTATTCATTTCCGTTATCTATCAAACTTGTTATCAATGCCTCATACAAAACTCAGCTAAATCCAATGTTTATATTCTTCTCAAAATCGCTCAGCACAGCAACCCAATACATCTGAGGCTAAGATTGCGAGATAGGACAAAAATGGCAAGGTGAATAAATATTGGTGCATGTGTTCGCAATAATCAAAGCACCCGTAAACTGCCAACCACGCAATATATCAACAGCAGATTCTAGAGAACTGATTTTATGCTGATGAGGATTGATTTGTTTTACCAGCAGAAAATAACCGAAGCAGCAACAGACATAAATGATAAGCGATTTGCAATAGTGAGAGAGCAACACTGCATATAAAAAGGAAAACTTATAGTTAGAAAGCACTGACTGTCTGTGACTTATACAGTAATAGGCTAGGTTATGAAAGCTGCATGTTCAGGCACATACAAATGAACATGAAAGTGTTGCCACAATCCGCTCTAACACGCCTACCACTCTCCATAGTCTATACTTTAAAAGTGACATTGTGAAATTGAACCCAACACACTAGCACATTAGCTCAATAAGCAGTTTCTGCTTTGTTGAGCAACGATTCAATCAATGCCTCTGTGCGTGCACAATTACCAGGCAACTGCAGTGAACACTCATCACCCCCTGCACACAACGGGCAAGACATGCAATCTTTTGCAAATCCCACAATTCCTTCTAAATTGACAAAAGTATTAGCGGCTTCCAATAATAGAGAAATAACACACATGTAAGAGTTACATCTGAAATATAACTACTTATGTAACCCCTCCGGGTCCTACTCACCCGTGACTCAAACCGGCATGCGAGGCGGGCGCGCTATCAAAGATGCGAAAGACCACAGTCTCTGGTGCCAGTCACTAGCCTCTTGATGCCAGGGCAAGGCAAGCTAATGTATATAGCACATTCCATACACAACAATGGTGATTCAATAACAGTTTAAAAAAAAATAGAGTACAAACAGTCAGACGTGGCCGTGCTCATTCAGAAAATGCACAGCTAAACATATGTGTTTTGAGTCCGGATTGAACACATCTGATCCGCTCTGGAAGCTGGTTCCAGCTGCGGCTGGCATAGTAGCTAAAAGAAGGCTATCCATGCTTAGAATAAATCCTATTATTCAAGCTGATGTGATCCTAATGATCTGAGTGATTTGTTGGGTTTATCTGCAACATATTGAGCAGATAAAGTTCATTTGTTTAAAGTTTATTAAGTTTTAAATCTGTTTATTTGTTTCCATTGTCTTTTATGGTTTAAAAAAAAAAAACATTCTTCATCAAACGTGTATGATTTCTTCTGTGAAACACAAAAGGTTTTAGTGTTTATATACAATAAAAGTGAATGTGGTACATGTTTGGACACCATCATTCTTCAAAATATTTTATTTTGTTTTCCACAGAAGTCAGTCAGTCATACAGCTCTGAGGTACAATTTCCGTTTCATTTATTATTATAATTTTTTTTTCAGACTAAAAGACATTCAAATGAAGAGTTTTTATTTTGTTTTTTTATTTATTTATTTTTGTCAAATACATTAATGTGTATTTTTGTTTATTCCCCAGAGAAAAAGCTGTTAATATTAAGCTTCAAAATTCTGACGGTTCAGACGATTCTATTAATGGAACCTGATGGTGAAAGTTTTTAAATACAGTAAAACCTTTGGGATTTTGCTTTTTGCTCTTTTGGCATACAACAAAAACAAGTAAATAAATAAATAAATCCCATAAATCAGCAGGTTTCAAGCTATACTTAATCTAAAAATACTTTAAACTGTAACAACTGCCTCATAGTTATAAAGAGACAATACAGGATATTTACTGTACTGTTGAACTACCAAATAATTATTAAAAAAAATAAATTCAATTATTTATTTCAAATAATGTGAGAAGTTACATACTAATGAATTAAAATGTCTTTAATGAAAATAACTTTTTTTTGTCAATTTTCCACATTTCTGCATCAAATACAGTCTATAATGTTCAAAATGTTGAAAGGTGTTTTTTTTTTTTTTTTTTGGTTACGCTTTTTGCATATTTAAAGTGCAAAGTCAACAGTGGTTGCTGACATCAGAATGAGTCAGTGGCTTGTGAATTTGTATTTAATCCAAAGGGGTGTTTGTGAAATTCATTAATATTCCATCACCAATGAGATTTTCTTCTCTCAGTACCCTAAGCCACAAGGGCTCTGGTCTCTTTGCATTCCATCTAGACGTGGTTTATATCTCTATTTAAGTTTATCTCTTAGTAGCTTGTGTCAGCAGGAAAGCAAACACAGAGGTAGCGTGTAAATGAGCTTAATAAATGCACAATTTACCCATTCAGGGTTGAAGGTGTCTGTCTCACATTGAATGGTCACTAACAGTTTATGCTCATAATTGTCTCAACATCTGCCTAGAGGAAACCTGCTTTGATTCTTCATTCTGTGTAGTTATGTATATATTTATCGACTTATTTATTTATAATCTTCAAGCAAAGGCGAGATGTGCCACGGACAGCAGAGTTTCCGAGCCAATTAATTGGTAGTATGGCCAGCTCATGATCACATTTCGTTGTGGAAATATTCACACACAGAGACAGACCCCCACACACACACACACACACAGTATAATTGTGATTGGGATAATTGTTTTAGAACAAGGAAAATAACAATGCAGTGAATCAAGTTTCACCAGAATGCTGTTAGTAAAAACCTGTCGTTGCAGTGGACAAACCAAAAGTCCATAAAATATTAATAAGCCCTCAGATATACCTCTAAATTCAAGATTGTGTACATTGAGTACTTTACAGCATGTGGAAAAGAATACCCCAAAAATGTGGCAGTCAGAAAGTTACAAGAAAACAGAAAGAACAAGGGCCATGAGGAGCAACATCTCTTCCAGGAGCGAATCTAGAATTTCAGTCCCTCACTGAGTATGAGGTGTAGCTTGACATTTCATGTTTTATTTTTGCAGGGTCACAGGTTCACATCTGGGTCGAGTGATTATTTTAAAATAAACTCTTTAAAACTGCATCAGTAATGGTGGCTTATTTGACTGCATGTTATTTTGTGATTTAGGAAACTTTGCAACATGACCATGAATCCAATTAAAAACAAACAAAAAACATAAGATACACTAAATCATAATTATATAACAATTCCATAATATCTAATTATATAAAAAAGTATTATGCTCACAAAGCATACTACATACTTTACAATAAGGTCAATTAGTTAGCTACATTAGTTACATTAACTGATAATGAACTGCACTTATACAGCTTTTGCTAAATCTTTCACATTTACTAACTCTTTATTAAAATCTTTAACATTAGTTAATGCACTGTGAACTAACAGGAACAAACAATGAACAGCCATATTTTTATCAACTAACGTTAACAAAAGATTACCAAAAACGGTAACAAATGTATTGCTCATGGTGAGTTCATGTTAGTTAATACATTAACTAATTTTTAATAGATGATCCTTATTGTAAAGTGTTGCCACAAAAAAGTGACTATAAGACAAACCGATGCAGGTAAATAAATATAGACATTAATAACAGGAATTATGTGGCATGCATCACTGCACAGCTGGCTAGCTGTGCATTAAAATACAATGCAAGCTGCTAAAATGACACCCAAGGTTGCCTCATTTTAAATAAACACTAAAAACAGAGATGAAATTAACTTGAGTTGAATTAACTTTCAGCTAACGGTAAGAGAGCTCATATAATCGCCTGCTCCATTCCCATGCATTTTACCATCAGCCCTCTGGGCTTTTCTAAAAGTGCATAGATAGACCCTTATTTACATCTTTCTGTGACTAAGGTTGCAAACGCCACCTCACTGGGGCAGGCTGCTCTTTCTTTCTTTGGTACCTGCTTCTTTAACACACTGAGGGCCAACACGCTTAATCTGGAGGCGTCTTGTCACTCTAAGATCTAAAGAGCTCGACTGCTGTGAAAATTTCAAACCACTTGGCCCTGCAATGGCTGGCGCTTTTTCAAAAGGCTTTTATACAGCCACACACTTTTATATACAGTGAGGAAAATAAGTATTTGAACACCAAGTTCTCCCAATTAGAAATGATGGAGGGGTCTAAAATTGTCATCGTAGGTGCATGTCAACTGTGAGAGACATAATCTAAAAAAACAAAAAAAACAAAAACATCCAGAAATCAGCAGTGTTGTGCAAGTTACTTCCAAACTGTAATACATTAGGTATTACTTGTTACTGTTATTTAAAAGTAATTCATTACCTTACAATATTACTGTCCCAGAATTGTAATGCGTTACATTACTCATGTATTACTTTTGAGTTACTTTCACCAAAATAACTAAGTAGAACTTAACTTTTGGGCTGTAACGATATGCAATATGAAACCAAAATCGCGATTTGCCACACGACTCAGATCCACGAACCTACAGAATCGCGACACACCACTTCCAACTCCAGCGTTATTCTCCTTACCGTCCATATCCAATGCTGCCTTATCTTTAAATTAGGCTATTAGTATTATTTGAAGTTAACATTATAAAATACGTAGACCTACACCACAAAACTAGTTGAGGATAAATTATTTAAAATTGGGGAAGTCCAGCATTATGGACATGACATTTGCAGTCAAAACTTGAAATAAAATGTATTGAAACGTATATAGGCTACTTCCAGACATTAGACAAATATCAGTCTATGTTTTATTTTTAATATTAGGTAAAAGACACACATTCATGCGTGACAAAAAAATAGGAGGCAAAATATATTTTTTGTAATTCTGTTAATTACACTGCGCAAATCGGATGAGGAAGGGTTGGCTCTCCAGTCTCCACAGAACTTAAAATATTCATTTTATTTTAGTTTTCGTGTTAGCATTTATGAGGAAAAAACAACGTTACAGACGCAACCGCTCTGAACTGGCACTAACAGACTGCTTTAAAACTTTCACATAGTCTGTTGCCTTTAAGAAGTAAAAGCAGACAATACACTGTAATACAACTGTAATACAAGCCTCACTGAACATGTAACGAGTAAAATATTACTGAAAATTGATTAGTAATGCCTTACACTACTGCGTTACAGCAAAAAGTAATATGTTACTGTAATGTATTACTTTTGTAATGCGTTACTCCCAACACTGGAAATCAGTGACCTTTTTTAACTAATTATTTGAATAATACAGCTGCAATATTTAATATTTTGTACAGTGGCCAATTGTTTGCAATTACAGAGGTCAAACTCTACATTCCTGTAGTTTTTCACCAGGTTTACACATACTGCAGGAGGGATTTTGGCCCACTCCTCCACACTGATCTTCCCTAGATCAGGTTTCTTGGCTGTCGCTGAAAAACAGTTTTTTTAATAGTTTGAGCTCCCTCCAAAGATTCTCAATTGGGTTTAGGTCTGGAGACTGGCTAGGCCATGCCATAACCTTGATATGCTTCTTACAAAGCAACTCTTTGGTTATCCTGGCTTTGTGCTTCAGGTCATTGTCATGTTGGAAGACCCAGCCTCGACCCATCTTCAATGCTCTAACTGAGGGAAGGAGGTTTTTCCCCAAAATCTCGCAATACATGGCCCCGGTAATCCTCTCCTTAATACAGTGCAGTCACCCTGTCCAATGTGCAAAAAAAACACACCCTCAAATCATGATGCCACCACCTCCATGCTTCACAGTAGGGATGGTGTTCTTGGGAAGGTCATGATTCTTCTTCCTCCAAACACAGTTAGTGGAATTATGACCAAAAAGTTATATTTTGGTCTCATCTGTCCACATGGCATTCTCCCATGACTCATCTGGATCATCCAAATGATCATTGGCAAACTTAAGACGGGCCTTGACATGGGCTGGTTTAAGCAGGAGAACATTCCGTGGCATGCATGATTTCAAACCATGATGTCTTAGTGTATTACCAACAGTAAGCAGTGGTCCCGCTCTTTTCAGGTAATTGAGCAGCTCCTCCCATGTAGTTTTGGGCTGATTTCTCACCTTTCTTAGGGTCATTGAGACCCCATGAGGTGAGATCTCACATGGAGCCCCAGTCTGAGGGAGATTGACAGTGATATTTAGCTTCTAATGATTGCTCCAACAGTGGACCTTTTTTTTTCACAAAGCTGCTTGGCAATTTCCAGGCTTGTGGAGGTGTACAATTTTGTCTCTAGTGTTTTTGAACAGCTCTTTGGTCTTGGCCATGTTAGTAGTTGGATTCTTACTGATTGTATGGGGTTGACAGGTGTCTTTATGCAGCTAACGACCTCAAACAGGTGCATCTAATTTATGATAATAAATGGAGTGGAGGTGGACATTTTAAAGGCAGACTAACAGGTCAGAATTCTAGGTAGATTATGTCTCTCACAGTGGACATGCACCTATGATGACAATTCCAGACCCCTCCAATCATTTTAAAGTGGGAGAACTTGCAAAATAGTAGGGTGTTCAAATACTTATTTTCCTCACTGTACCCTTACCCTACAATGGGACGGAGTGACCCAGCACCTCCAGCGCGTTATAGCATATAGCATTATAAGCATTTGCTTATAGTGTGATGAACACACCAAAAAAAAAAAAAAATGAGCTTGCTTTCCAAAATACTCTGAGTCAGATCTTCACTTCTGCTGATCATGTTGCCACGGCAACAGGCACAAGTCCACTTGGGTCCGTCCGGCGGGCCGGTGTCGATGTGAAACGCCGAGGGACAAGAGTGCCAATAAGCTCATGTTTGTATGTATGTATTTTTTTCCACATATTAGCAGCCCCCTGTGTCTAAGGAAGAGTTTCCTAATGTAGCTACGACATTAGAGCTTATATCTCCAGTAGACTGCCCTTTCTAAGAACTGGCGGTCTCTCAAGCGGATCCGCACCACTCAGCCACAGAAATAATAATCCCGCCTGTCTGCCGTCAAAGCTATTTAGAACCGGCTGATGTACCTTATTAAAGCCCTGTGTGTAATAACGATATATTTACTGCATAAGGAATGCATTCAAACACATAATAAAAACCAAAAAGCAGATATTGAACTAAATCGTAATAAATAGCTGATGCAGTAATGATGATTCTGTGACTATTTTCTTAGCCACGTGTCATTCCGACCCAGTTGTATTTTCAGTAAAACTCAAACGGAGATTTGAGGAAAATATATGATGTTCTTTTCCAATTGCTATGAATATACCTAAAGGACAAAAAATACAATAAAAATAGTCAATATGTTGTGTGTACCATATTCTTACATTAGCTTTGTATGATAAACAGTTTGCAATTTAAAGCATTATGCATGAAATTCAAAACTCAACGAATAAATTCCCTTAAACTGTATTTTTGGTCTTCTAATTTTTGGAGGTTGACATGGCCAACAAGCTACATTTCACTAATAACTGGAAAGAAAACTTAAATTAAATCTAAAAGGCAATATTACAAAAAAAATAAATAAATAAAATAAAATAAATAAATACAAATAAACACAACAAAATGACTAAAGATTCAAATGAAAAAGTAAAAGCTAATTCAAAATATTAGAAAAAAATAAATAAATAAAAAGTTACAAAAAATTGGAATGGGCAGGAAGCTATTTAATAGCAGGAATCCCTGAACGTGACGTCAGGCTGACAGCCTGTCCTAGTGTGAAAGAGAGAGCACGCTTGCGTCCTCTCAGAAATCACCCTGCCATTTGGGAGATTTCCATGTGCATCCCTATGAAACCAATCCATGCCTAACAGGGACCACGGAAGCAGATCAGAGACTCTGAAGCAGCTCCTAAATTACACAAAGCTGCCGCCCTGCCTGAGCCGAATGTGTAAGAGGAGAAATAAAGCATGCTCGAAGGAACCTTATTGAACAGATAATTTAAAATTTGAGAAATGAGGAAGCAAAGACACATGACTGGGGAGACTAACTAAAGCAGGAGCAAAAATAAAGGGTACTCAGCTCGACCTACAATGCTACAAAGTCAGATTATAAGGCTGTATAAAACAATTAAACGGGAAAAGCATTTAAGATGCAATCACTTTGATTTTGGCTTACTGACATAACTTCATTGCGTCTGCTATTAAAAAGTAAAACCATTAACATTTTAATAACATTCTATTGAGTCACACACCATTACACATAGATTAGATTAGTGCCTAAAATTATAACTAAAAAAATTGTGACTGAAAACATGTAATATTACCTACCTATTAAAATAGCAAAACAAAACAGTGAAAATTGGTGGATTTGATTGGTGGAGAGACCATCTTTATATTTCAGCATTTCCAAAAAGGTATATACATATATATAACCTACTAAAAATAACATCTGTACTTTTCTCTTTTTCAGATCCCTTTTCTTTACCACTCATGTTTTTCTACCCTCCCTTGATCTATCTCGATCCTTCCCTTGCTGCCAAGAGTAGCTTCAATGTATCGTTGCAAAAGCCAGTGTAAAGGCTTTCACACAACTCAACCAAAAGCTATCTGTGTCAGGAAATACCAGGCTTGGAGACAACAATATGGTGAGATGACAATACAGGTTTACTGCAGTGTTGAGCGGGTGAGTAATAGATATTTCTAGAAGGTAAAATAGAACAGATCAAGAACCAGAGTTTTTACTGTGTTGCAGGTGTCATTGAAGATCATGGTAAAAGTGGAGAGCACACACTTCCAGGGATGGTTCAAACTGGGTAGTAAATGGTTTACTGGTAGAGAAGAGAGTCGTTGGGGAATAGAAGACATAAGGAACAGTAGTCATTAAGCTCAGTAGTCAGATTACTGAATATGAAGTGTGTACTCTTATAGTGCCCTTGATGTCTAGTGATTGGTGTCAAGTGCAGGAGATGGCTGAAAACACTAAATTATTATTATTAGGGTTTTTTTTTTAAAAAAGCTATACCGTGTGATTTTTACCCCCATCTAGCGGTGAAAAAATATATGACCATCCAGTGAAAATCAATTTCTGTTCCTCTCAATTCCGATTTCGTTTTAACTCCTACCTATGGTGGCCAATGTAGTCCAAGATTAACATGGCTTCCGGTTCGACCTCGTCCATGAATGTTAACTCAAACGTAAACGCGAAGGCGAAGCTGCTTGAATTAACGGGTATGTCCCTCTTTGGCTAGTGTACTTTCAAGATGGAGGGGCAACATGGCGACCGACATTAGAACCCCTTACCCGTATGTATTTTCAATGGCATATTATACACTCACGAGAATGTTTTATTACTTGAACGAAGTAAATATACATTATATATTTTTGAAAGAACTAAGTGTTTTAGCTAAGAATAAACTAAAAGAGTTACACAGTGTAGCTTTAAGTATCATTCCACAAAATATATTAAGCAACACCAATGTTTCTTGAGCAGCCTTTCAGCAATTTTGAATGATTTCAGAAGAATCATGTTACACTGAAGACTAGAGCAATGATGCTGAAAAATTCAGCTTTGAATTTTTGGCGGAACAGTTTTGGGATTTTCTCATTTACATGAACAGGCAATTTCCAGTCTTTTCCTCCAACTTTTCAGTGTATCACCCCATAGGGAAAACATGAGCACCAGTATACAAGGACAGCCTGCTGTGTGCAATGTCCCGCTGTGACCTCCACAACTGCCTTCGTCCTCCCAGGGTGGAACTCCTCTAGATTTTATTTTAAAGCCTCAAGGTGGGAATCTCAAAGGATTACCACCCCAATACCCAAAGGATTTTTTTTTTTTATAAATTAAACAAAACCCAGTATATTGTATAGTAAACAGTTTTCCACTATGAAATACTTCGGATAAGTCACTTGCACAACTGCTATGTCTAATATTTTTGTATGAGGCTAAACTGTATAATGGCAAAGACTTTCGATAGAAAGACGGTGCACTCATATTACAATCAATAGGAAAAAGTGCAATGTGCAGTGTGGTGGAATAAGTCCCGCCCTCAAAATAAAAGATCTAATCGCCAATTGGTAAAGTCACTGCATCGACCTTTACAATCTCCGGCTGATATAGAAACACTCAGTGTTCTTATGACTGCACATGTGCATTGGCTGGTCCAGCCTTAAACAAAATGCTATTTTATATGTATATAAAAGACAGTTATTGTCAGATTTCATTGGTGATTTCAAATATGAAATTTACTTGTAAGCTTATCTATCCATGCATCCATCCAGAAAAGTATAATTGACTTTTTTGTACTTCTCTGTATTTGACCATTTAATTAAATTATGAGTACGCATCAAAATGGTTTCCCCAAAACTGAAAATACGACACATATGACAAATCCCCATTCACTGCTGGATATGTGGCCCATACTACAGGTAAACATCTGGAGCTAAATCAAGTAACATCTGGAGGCACAGCCAACGGATAAATAAAGCTTGCAATAATTTCTTAAACAGCTGACTTGACAGATCAGCTCAGAAAGTGCATAGTTGACAGTGCGAACGACTCTTGTGATCTTAACTAGTAACTCTAACAACTGTTCTGCGTGGTAGGATAAGAGAACATAAAAAACCTGCAAAATGAAAATGCCAAACAAAAATCATACAGAAAGAACATTATATCATAAATGAATGTATTATAGATTTAACAATGTGGATGAAAGACCACAATCGGTTCCAATTAAGAGGTTATTGGAATAACAAACGTTCACAAATCACACAAAAGGTTATTGTATGAGTCTAATTTAGTGAAAAGGTACAGAAGGTTTCAAGCATCCACAACTCTTGCTCTTCAAAACGGAGACCTTTTAACCGAATTCAAACAAATTCAGATGAAGACCTTCTTAATCCAGATTCAAATCAGCTAAAAGCACGGAGCCAGCATGACTCATGCAGTGGGGTGTCTATGAGGAATGTTTAATTGGATGGCTTTACCCATAATGAATCACTCTAATCCTAAAGCGGCTTACCTAAATCAACGGCCAACAGCATTACATGTATTTGTATTCAGGGATAGTAGAAACATGTCTGTGTGCTGGTATACAGTGAAGTTGAAAGCAATTGATTATCAATAAAGACTCGCAAATAAGGACAAATGCTGACCTAGGAGACCATTCCTCAGCACTCTATTGGTCATGCTTCTCATTTAAAGGACATCTTCACTTTTTAACTGCCAAAAATGTGCAGAGTAACTTGGAAGTGATCCATAAATGCATCTGTGAAAGCCTCGCATTGAAGGAAATTGTCCACTGGGGTGATTTCAAATGAAAAAAGACAATCCATTGACCCTGTGTTTGTTCTCTGACCTAAACAGAGTCTTAATTAACAATCCTCTTTCCTGTCCAGAAAACCAACTCTTGTGCACAGCGAAAGTGAGGGCAGATCGATTGAGTCTGCTGATGAATTGCACCATAGCATTATGCTAGAGATTTTTCCAAAGGTATCAGCATTAAAGGTAACCCTCTATTTATAACAATTAACCTTGCAAACGTCAGTTCTACATAACGCATACAGCAATAGTGACATCAGTGACCTTCCTTTGTAAATCCCCACTAGCCATAAAAATGATAACGACAAATGATTAGCTGGTCGAGATTGCCTTCTATTTTAGGAAAGAATGGATATGGGAAAGGCTCTTGGTTCAACTGCGTGGCAAAAAAAAAAAAAAAGAAAAAAAAAAAACCTCCCGATCCCACTGATTCCTTTTTTATACTAGTACAATTTTACTACCGTAAGAACTATTTATTCAGCAATGCGAGATTTATCATGTTTGGTCACTTTGTATTTACCCTCAAACTTCACATGCACAGGCACTTGGTGTTTGTCTGCTGTTGAAGTACTGCAAGAAAAATAAAGAATGTGAGCTACTCTCTGAAGGCAATTTTTTTCAGAGACAAGAAGCTGTGAGAAATGGATTTTAATATAATAATGTAACCAGGAGTGGGCAACGATGCTAACTAAGTATTCAATTGTGATTTAGTTTGGATTTATTTATATACTGTAGCATCAACATTGTTCACATAGTGCTTCACAGGAAACATATAAATGTCATAATATATATATATATATATATATATATATATATATATATATATATATATATATATATATATATATATATATATATATATATATATATATATAATACTAATTATATTTAATTAGCATTATAATTAGCATTATCTAGCATAACGCTAATTATATTTAATGGATTTTATTTTATGTTTGTTTTATGTATTTATGTGTACATATATATATATATATATATATATATATATATATATATATATATATATATATATATATATATATATATATATATATATATATATATATATATATATATATATATATAATACATAAAACAAACATAAAATAAAATCCATTAAATATAATTAAAAAGCTGGCAAAACAATAAGAAATATAACATAAAAGGCACATCATAAATTAGGACAATAAAGTAGAAAACTAAATTCATAATACAAGTCAGGTACATAGTAAATTTAATTTTCAGTTTACAATGTGCTTTGTTAGACTTTTTTATTTATTTATTTATTCGTCATATTTTATTTCTGTATTTTCTCTATTTTTTTATAACCTTCTCTCATTTTTTATTTTTGTATTATGAAAACTAAATGCATTATAAAAGTCAGGTGCATAGTACATGTAATTTTCTTCACCTTATTTCAGTTTCCAATCTGTTTTGTTAGACTTTATTTATTTTTCATATTTTATTTCTCTATTTTCTCTATGTTATGTGTCCTTCTCTCATTTTCTATTTTTGTATTACGAAAATGAAATGCATTATACAAATCAGGTGCATAGTACATTTAATTGTCTTGACCTTATTTCAGTTTACGATGTGCTTTGTTAGATTTGTTTTAATTTATTAGTCATATTTTATTTATACATTTTCTCAATTTTTTATGTCCTTCTCTCATTTTCTATTTTTCTTTCATAGAGTCCTAATGGCATTTATTAGCAATGCAAATCAATTAACAAGAGAAGATAATTCAATTATTTGAGGGAAAGCTGTAGTATACAAGTGTGTTTTGAGATATCTGGTAACTGCACCAACTTAAACTAAAATCTTAGTCAAATAATCTCAGGCCCACACCAAAATCTCTATCCTGAAAGCACTCAATTAAGTCCATGTGACCATTATCTGCTACTGCTCTGAGAGTCAGCGATTATCAGGAACACTGACAGCATGTACAAAAAAAAAAAAAAAAACAAAAAAAAAATGGATGAAAGACTGTCAGGACTGTCAGGATTCCCACTGATGGTTTAACAGCAGGATGCTGGGCCACTATGGGATAGATGCATTTTCTCTCCACAGGTATGGCGGATTTTGATTTCTGCTGGTTATTAATTTGATTAGTTAGCATATTTCTAATGCAATTAGACTTGTTTACATCCCATTAATTTAATTTGCATGATCACATCACACTCTTACATTGACATAGCTGGGATGCGTAACATAAAGCATGTCAAAAAGGTCAATAGATGCCATTTTCCACTGGATAAACAATGCTGAGGCTTAAGAACACATGCTATGTCACAAAACCTCGACAGACAGGATGTTCGTTTAAAACCAGCTTCATCCTTTCTCTTCCTGTTACTTGTTCAGCATCCCAACACATTCATTTTCTATAAAAAGATGATGATGTAGAACTCTGTCAAAATATTTTATTCAACAGGGACACCTCAAACGTGTTCCTTCTCTATTTCTGGCATTCCATCTGGGAAATGCGACACCAGATCATAAGTTCCAAAGTTTTATTCTGAAAAAGCCTGTCGATACGGCACGCAACAGAAATCGCCGTTCTGCAAGGCTCCACGCGGGACCGGGATGCTGCCATTCTCCTACTCAAACCGTAGCACAAAAGCGGGCTTATCCAAAGACAACGGTGGTCTAATCCGCACAAAACAGCGATTCGGCGGTAAGACAAAACGGCGAGCCGGGTGAGAGAGTCTAAGCTGCCGTACGGCAGAGCTAATCCTGATATGTGATACAGAGATGGGAAAGACTGATAAACATCCAGAGCTAATGAGAACACAAAACCCCCCATCTCATATGCCGTGCTCTTTGGAGCTAGACAGCAAGAGAAAAATGGGTGTAAAGAAACAAAAACACAATTACTGAGTTAGAGGGGACTACTGTTTGAGACGGAGAAAGCAAACATGTTCCTCGAAATGGCTCCAACAAGTTATCCAATGGAAGACAGATTGTTTACCTCTACCTTTGACATCACTCGCAAGACAAAAAAACAAAACAAATAAGACACGCGCGGGAAGACAATGCAAAGTGAACGACAGCTGCGGCGAATGAGTGGAGCCAGACCGAACTGAACGTGGCAACCTGCCTGCGGTTGACTGGGAAGAATGGCAGTAGTCCATTACTGAGGCTAATGGGAGTGTGAAAGAAATCAGCTCAGCCTATCCAACATACTGTCAATTCAGCCACATCCGCCAACAGCACATAACAGACGGGGTTTGGCCGTGCAAACGGGTGGCACATACAATCCAGTTATTCCACACTGACACGGAATTTACCAAGACAAAAACACCTACATTTGCACCTGCCACGACTGAAAATGGAATCATGTAGCATTAGCGTACCACCGCATACCGAGCTGAAAAAGTCATTTCTAACAGGCTGAATGGTGCAATATAAATGTTAAACAGCTATTTCAGGTCTAATACATGTTTCAAAGACATTTCTGCGCTCTGAGTGTACTTCTGTGTATGAGCGCACGGACTATTTGGAAGACTATTATTTTCTGTCATTATAGCCTGCTGAAAACACCAGAGTGCTGGCCCAAAGCTGGTCTTTCTGGTGGACCAGAATCAAGGAGGTCTAAAGAAAGAGGTCTGGACAACCTAGAAGTGTTGTATACAATTTGTAATCGTGTTGGACAATTATTTTGAGCCAATCACTTGAGCTGTGAAATATTACATTTTGGCAATTGACCTTTTTCACATTTTCAGAAGCGGAAGTCGTCATAGTTGGGTTAACGTCTATAGCGGTGAATGAGAGACTACATTTAAATATTTATCTTTGTGTGTGTGTGTGTGTGTTCCCATTTGTTCAAATAGCGAAAGAAAAACTCCACAATAGTGTTTTCACAACTTTCAAAAAGAAAAAAAAAGAGAGAGAGAGAGAGAGAGAGAGAGAGAGAGAGAGAGAGAGAGAGAGAGAGAGAGAGAGAGAGAGAGAGATTGATAATGACATTTAAATTCTTTTTCCCCAACAAAGAAAAGACTGGATTAATAAACTAAAGAATAGGTTAATAAAACCCTTTAAAAATGGGCAAAAACACTGCTCTCTGTTCAATATTGCGCTGCTTCACTGTCTACACAGGTAATTAAGTTATCTACATTTTGCTTTATACACCTAAGTGAACTTTATACATTTACTTTATAATATGAGTATTTTTTACATATGCCTATGATGACCCCCTGTAAGCAACTCAGCAGGTTTCTGTCATATTAACTTACAAAAAAAATACAGAATAGGGTTCAAACTGTATTTCACAAACATGTCTTTTGAAAGATGCTCTCTCTCTCTCTGATATTGAAATGCAGAATCAGGCTCAGGTCAGTCTCTTTGATGTTGCAGGATGGGGTGGGGGGTATCAGGGACCTTTCTGAATGTGAAGAAAACATCAAGGAAATGACCAAACCACTGCTGTACATGTACAATCTGAGGAGAGAAATGCACACATGACCTAAGGTATGGTACATTATGTTGTGTGTGCATACGCCACGCATGCATGTTTGAGAAACAAAACTGCTTTTGCCCTGTAGGATAAGACTGGTCTCTTCTCAAACACATATTCTCTCCATCTTCCCTTGTTGAAAAGACCTAGCAATAAAATATACTTGCAAAAAATAATAATAATAATAATAATAAAACCTGAAATAAAAAAGTGTTTGTATTATAATTATTTACATTGCTAATAAATGAAGAAATTAATGAACAAATAATCAAACTTAAAACTATAGTATTTGTATATTATTTCAGAATATTTCAAATTATTTAATTGTTCATTATTGCAGCAAATCTGAAATAAAATAACTGCATATTTTACATAATGTAAATAACAAATATTTACATTGTAAGTAAATAAACTTAAGATATTAAAGTTAATTTACTTACAATATAACTAAACTTTAATTTATGGTAAGTTTATTTACTTATCATACGTATATTAAATATATGATAAAATAAATAATTTGTAAAATATTGTCACACTGTGGGTTTGTGTCCGGTCATGTTCTATGGTTCTAGGTCTTGTCTATTAGTTAGCCCAGGTGCTTCTGATTCCCACGTCCCCTTGTTATCTTGTCTAGCTTGTTTGTCCCTGATTATTTAAGCCCAGTGTTCAACGTGAGTTCTTGTGGACTTGTGAAACGTCATCAGTCACTGCACAAATACTGTTTCAATTCAAAGTTCACATCTAGCCAAGTAGATGCAACCCAGAATGCATCTCGCACCAACCAGCAAGAGTCAAAAGCAGAGGAGAAAACCCGCGCAATATCAAAATATTACAGTTATTGTGTCATGAAATGTCATTTTAAAAGTGTTTCAGACAAGAATACAATTGTTTAAAGCTCAAATCTGTGGTTTATTTATGAAGATAGCACGTATTTGAAAAATGTATCTGACGTTTTCGGAGTTGTGACATCCAGGTGTTCCCCAGGCGCACAGCGCTCATCAACCCCGACTGGAACAGCTTTTTCTCAGCTAGTGCTTCTGACGTTTGCCGCGCCACTGGTTCTGATGTCTGTAGTCTTGTCGATAAACTTGACATATAATTCATCTTGTGTACAAGTCTACCTTTGGTCTCAAACTATACTTATATATATATATATATATATATATATATATATATATATATATATATATATATATATATATATATATATATATATATATATATATATATATATATATATATATATATATAAGCTTCAAAGCTCCAGTATCCGTTCCCTGCAAATACATGGATAAGAGTAGCGAATGCATTCTTTCTGACTAACATATTTCTTTGACTGCAGGTCATATGCATTTTGCATGTCAGTGTTCATTTTAAGCAAGTTTTGCAAGTTGACAGACTTACTAGAGCTCACAGAAGCATCCTATACTGAGACAGGCAAACAAATGCTATTGACCATATTTTAAGTGAGGTCACCATCTACTTTATCACCCAGAAACATGCACGTATTCGCTACTGAGAGCACAATCACACCATTTCTCACCGAATGGATACAATTCAGCTACTTTTTGAATAGTACCAGGTCTTTTTTTTCGTTCAACCATTGATTACTCAAAACAAACACAACCTCACCAAAGACCCTACTTCACTAACCACTGACCCTGAACACAAACAACTAAGAGAAGAAAAGCAGCAAGAATAGAAGAAAAAGCCGCCAGTGAGTGCACAGCAAAGGCGGCGACAGAAAACTGTGGGTGAACAGAAACTGTCAGAAGACTTTTTAGCTCCAGTCACTTAGCAAATGTTCAAAGGCAGCTGAGAATTGGCCTAAAATATTAATGCAAGCAGATGACGGTATGTGTATGAGTATTGCAGAATCAGAGCTGAAGCATTAGCTTCCCAGGACTCTGTATATTTCACAATCTGACACCTTAAAACATCATTATAATTTGAAAAACAACATTTATAATTTGCATTCTAAATTCAGGCTAAATTATCATGAATTATGGCATGACCGCCAATCAATACAATTGGAAATGGAATTCTTTTAAACAAAATGGGACAAAAAAATGGGATCGATGACAAACACTATTGCCCTGAAGAAAAAAAAAAGATGTAGGGCACCATAAAGTTAAGCAGCAAGAGCCTCGTTCTTGTCATTAGCTGCATAGAAGCTCAGAGTAATTAACCTTCAGAAACATTTAGTCACAAGCCACTAGGCATGATTTCTAACTGACGCTAAAGAAGCAGCCAAATTCTGCAGACTTCTGAGGAATCAAACTTTGTTCTGAGGAAAAATCCATAAAGAGTACTGTAAACATAAGCCTTGCAAAAGAAGGATTCGCATGTTTGTATTAGTATTCCTTATTGAACCGCCGCTGTTAAATCAGTCATTAATAAAGAGTGTATCGGAGTGTTTACTGCTAAGCTTGCAGCATACTTTAATTATAAGCTTAGGCAAATGATTAAAGAGAATATTGCACTCAAATTAATAACAAACAAGATATCAGTTGAATTCCTACACGTTTGAGGCACAAGATATTCAGGCTTTTGACAGTGTCCTAAACATTTCCAAAATATGAATCAATTCCTGAAACAAGGACCAATCTTTTCAAACATCTCACACTAGAAATTCCCATTATGTCTGTACCATATTGGTTATCCGATGATATTAGTAATTGTTTTAGATACTGGATATTTAGGGGCTTTAAGTAAGAATTTTCATGTTTCCATTGCCAATGTGTGAACATCTTGTAACAAAACAAAAAACACAGCGCAGTCTCACCCCAAAAAGTCATATAACTGACGTTTTGGGACGTCTTTTGACCATACGTCAATATTCGCCTTTTTAGGGCCCCCTTAAACGTCGGTAGATGAGGTTATGGGATCCTAACTCTACCCCAGACCTAAACCTAACCCTAAACCTAACCCGTCACCTAAATGACGTTAAAGGTTACCATGGATAACCAAGGATACCATGCCTCAACCCTACCCTACCCTATCTCACGACCAATTCGTACAAATTCGTACTAAATCATACGACCTGACTCGTACGAATTTGTACGATTTGTCTAAACCCATGTGACGGTTATGTTTAGGGGCGGGGTCAGGGGTAGGTAATTCGTACGAATTCATACGAATTGGCTAATCCATAAAATATGTACGATTTAGCAAAATCGTACTAATTCGTACGAGTGAGGTCGTACGAATTGTTACGAATTAGCCACCTCGTAAAATTCGTACGAATTCCCGTGAGATCGGGTTGCTCAACCATGTCCCTCCTGTCAGATAGTGATATGGGCGTCCTCATATGTCTCTGTGATAGATTTAGGCTTTTTAAACTGCAAAAATGAGTGATTGTGTGGCCAGGTTTGGGTGGTCTAACACAGCAGTCTGGAAGTTATCAAAATGGATGAAAATCACTTATAGCACATACAGTTCAAAATAAAGTTGTAAATTGATGGCATTATAATATTGATACTGTACATACAGTATAGAGAGAGCAAAACTCAAATTATTAGCATCTAAGTCAAAGAATCACAGCATGTGGAGTAACTGCTACAATCACAGCTTGGACTACTAAAGGTACTGTATCAGAATAATTGAATGCAAACAAAACAAAACGCAAAATAAAAAAAATAAAAAAAACAAAAACAGATCTAAAATGAAAAAAAAAAAAAACCCACACAAAAAAAAAGAACAATAAATTAACCAACAAACAAAAATCATTTGTAGACAATATTGATCAAAAGAGGGGTTGGCCATGAATAGGTTTACACATGATTAATTTCCTGTTTACTGTTCAAATTCTCAAGTATTTAATAATAATGAGACATCATCCAGAAATTTTAGCCTGTGTACATAAGCATTTGCACACACAAGATGGCACATAAAGCAATTTGACTTTGTGAATCTTTATGTGAGTGGTAGACAAAGGCACTCAAGGACAAAAGCACAAGATGGACAGCCACTCCAACATATTTAAATCGTCAAATAATGGGAGGTCTCTAAACGAGACTGTAAATGCTGTCATACAAAGAGAATGAGAGGCACAGAAGTGGATGAGGTTCATACTGACGTACTTATGGCTTCAGTTCCACAGTTCAAAGAGTTTCAGCTACAAACAACTGTGAAGTCAGTCGTGTAAGAACGTCTGTGGACATTGGACGCTTTCCCAGAGCTTCCTCATTGTGGTATAATTAGCCTTCCGTCAACATTACCATCCTCATGGAACTCTAAAAATGATTGGATGGGGGGAAATATATATCAAACTATATTGCTAGCAATGTTAAAGAGTATAATGTTTTTTTTAGAAAGAATCCACAAGAGTCACTGAATGACTCTAATGCCTTAAAACAAAACAAATATATTTTAAGTCAAATAAAAATTATTTTCTTTAGTCTGTTTTTTTTTTTTTTTCTTTCTTGGAACTGTATTCCCACTCATTTCCAGGAAAGCAGAGAAACTAAGCAAAAGCATTTAGGTAGGCTTTTTTTTTTTTTGTTTCCGTTGAGAGAGAAACATACCCAAGTACATGTTTTTTAAAGTGCCTTGTGCACTGTAACATGGGCTCAACAATAAGGACGGGGCACTGTCATAAAAATGCAGTACCAACAAATATATATATTTTTTTACACACACACACACACACATATATATATATATATATATATGTAACAAGACTAATATGCACTCATACTAATAAAAATGGGAGAATGTGCAACAAGCAATATGGCGGAATAAGTCCTGCCTTTCTTAACAAAACAGCCAATCACTGATTGCCTAACTGCAGCTAAGAAGCTTTGGTTGCCATAGAAACAGTGCAATGAGAGGTAGCTTATGACTGCACATGCACATTGGCTGGTCTAGCCTGGCAAAAAAATAAAAAAAATAAATAAATAAAAAAAACATCTATGGGACAGTACATGCCAGATTAACTTGACAGTGTAACTTGAATTACTTTACAGCAGTGTAACCAGTTTGTTGCAAATTTTCATTTTGGAAAGAAAAAAGAAATTAACAAAAGAATCCAATTCTGTGCCACTCAAATATCAAATAATAATAGTAATTAAAAAGAAAATGGCATTAAAAAAATCTACTATATAAAAATGCATCGCTAAAACCATAAATTGGTCATTTTTCTTGTTGGGTTGGATGGGAAAAATTTGGGCAGAAAAAAAAAAATCTGAACAAGATGAGCCTTGAAAAAATTATGTCATCATTCACTCACCTTCATGTTGTATAATTTGTAGGAAACCACCATTTGCACAGCAATGAAACCAAATATCATGATTTATATTTGGCTTATGATGAAACACTCCGCCAGTCCTTGAGCAAGCCAAATAAAACAGTGAAATTTCACTCACACAAAACCCACTGAGAAAAAAAAAAAAAAAAAAAAAAAAAAAACTTGTTACGTGTACTATGTTAGACGAACTAGGAGTTCCCAAAGCACTTACATACTGTTGCCCTCTTGTTGTTTTGATTGCTTCTATTGTTCTCATTTATAAGTCACTCTAGACAAAAGTGTCAGCTAAATGATTACATGTAAATGTAATAGACAAGGTACTTGAAAATAAATTCCAGCACAGCGCCCTCTTCCACTCCCACACCAAATACAAGTCAAAGTGATCTATTTACAGATATAACAAGACATACAGGCGAGCAATGCATGTACGCAAATTCCCGCAAAAAAAAACACTTTTAATAGGCTTACCATAGTGAATTAACACCTTTTGGAAACTGGATTAAAGACTTATTAACTCAATTAAATTTAGTTAATTTTGAAGAAAAAAAAAAGTTAGGCTACATAGTATTACTTTGACTCAAACACTATAAACACCATGTTACAATTTCTCCCACTGATGGGCATGTGGCTGATGTTACTAATGATATAATATCACAAAATGACCTTGGGCTTGTTTCTATAGTGCCATTTTAACTGCAGATAGGAGCACATCAGGCACTTCATGTGACCCATAATGCCCGTATCTTGCCCCAGGACTCATCTCAGTCCACTGTAGGCCTCAATGCTGCCACACACCATTAGCCCAGTTTATTCTGCAAACATATCCAGAAGACTCTTAGGATTGGGGCAGGTGGGAAGTGTCACTGGCTGCCTGCTGCCAAGAACAATGCCATCCTTCATCTGCAGCTCTGCTGGAAGATCTGGGTCAGGCTTGAGAAGTGACCTACAATAGGAGGTCATCTTCAAACAATCAATTATGGAGCACATGCCAATCTACCATACATACCCATCAGTTGCTGCCAAGACTAACTTCAACTCAACCAAACAAACACAAAATACTATACAAAATGGTTCTATATTATCTATGGAGCTGCAGATATAGTTATAGGAAAACAGATGAAGCCTACCTATTCAAATATGCCCCTTTCGCGAAATGGATTTTAATTGCAATCAATCGATCAATCAGTCAACCAACCAACTAAATCAAACAAACTATAACGCTTCCTGATTTTTAGATATATTTGTATGAATAGAATTGTGAAACAAATAACATATTTTGTATATGGAAATGAGTTAAGTGGTGTTTTTCTTCTATTTACAGTTAGCAAGGACTGTCACTGGTGGGAAAAAAAAAACAGAGGTTGGCTATTTTGTTTAATTATAGTTGATACATGAGATGATTTCAGAGTTTTTGTTTTGTGTCGGCAATTAACTCGTTTTAAACTCACCAACACATTAAAATGCAAGCCATCGATTTTATCCATCACTGAAGCCATCCAAGCCACATTTTTGAGCTGTAATAATGAGGCAGCAGTGTTATTGTATATGCACATATGCTGTTTCAAAGGTGAAAGATTAATTGAGTGAGTGACAAAATTATATATAGGCCCTGGGCTTTTGCTAGAAATCACATGAAAGCCACGTATTGTATGATGTAGGCAGAAAAGGCTGCAAATACGAGTCCTACTGCATTAATTCCAGACTGGGAGTGTCCACGTGGCTTTTTTTTTCAGCCTTGGAACAATATGCCTGTTAATGTCACCAACACACTACATTAATGTATGTTTCCTAAGTGTGTGTGTTTAATTTATACATTGAACCGCTTAAATGCCAACGCATTCTCACCCCAAGGCGTCACCTTTGACCATGCTTCAATATTTGACGTTTTAGGCGCCCTTTAGCGTCACTTACATGACGCGATCCTACGGCGTCACCTAACTGACGCTAAAGGAAAGCGTCAGTTAGAGGACGCGGTTAGGTTTAGGTGTGGGGTGGGGGTAGGGTACACGCGATCCTAGGGCGTCATCTAACTGACGCTAAAGGGCGCCTAAAGCGTCAGATATTGAAGCATGTCCAAATGCTTCCCACGGCGTCAGTTAGGTGACGCCTTGGGAGTGAGAATGGGCTGTAAATGCATGCCTGTAGCAACTAGTCACATTTAACCCTCCTGTTATCCTCAAATCTGATAACACTTTTTACCCTCTGGGGTCAATTTGACCCCAGTAATTTAAACCTCCACAATATGTTTATTTTTTTTTACAAAGGTTTGTCTCAGTTAGTTTATGTCTTTGTTGATTACTTAAGTAATGTTTTAAGTTGACATCCACCCACCACCCCCCTCCCCACCCCACCTAACCCCACCGAACCCCTTATACATCCAGAATAGCCATTGCACGACTATGGACAAATTTACAAATCAACATAAAATCTTACTGATTTGACCTAAAATTGGAAAAGTATAAATACATTTGGTGTTTTATTTGTTTTATAATATTTCTAAGTATAGATTTATGCAATCTATGACATTTGGAAAGAAAAACTATTTATTTTATCAAGGATAGTAACACAAGTTATGTTTGGGGTCAATCTCACAAAAATTATGTTTTCTCCTCCCCCATGGCACGGGAAACATCAAATTTCTCACAAAAATGATGTTTTTCCCTCCCCAATGCACAGGAAAGAATTATTAGTTATCTTGAGAATTATGTCACATGTCATGTGAACTACTAGTAGTTCTCGCAATACTACAGATATGGTTATGTTTGGTTAGAGCCCTAAAACAGAGGGACGTTTTTTGAAAATGATATTGAATATGTAAAATTACAATGAATATTATAAATTCAAATTATAACATGTTATAATGACCTCAATATAACAACCAAAACAAATGTGTGTGAAATTTTTATATTTCTTCTGTTTTATTATACAACTAAAAGAGCCTGGGGTCAAATTGACCCCAAGGAACACCGATGGTACAAAATTTGTACAGGACTTTGAAAAAATATTAGCAGGTTAATTTTATGTTTACAGAGTTGTCCCCATTAAATTAGGAAAAGTCATTCAATTTGAAGCAAAAAAAAATAAATAAAAAATTATGTTTTTACAGACGTTAAACATTGAATGGGGTCAAATTGACCCCAAGGATAAGAGGAGGGTTAAATCAAATAAGTGAGTCTATTTTGGTCGAGAGTGGAAATAATACAACTTGAATAAATATAGCAGGAGTAACAGTTATGTGAAATTAGTGTTTGTGAATCAATGTTCGTGATGTCAGGGGAAAAGGGGTAACTTCATACCAAGAACAGTGACAGTAGAAATCAAGCATAACATTATAGTCACATAAAACATTGTGTACATTAAACAAATACTCAGATATGCATGTATGTATACAAAGCAATAGATTTTGTGTATTTTAGACATTTTAGACTACTTCTTTAAATAGTAATTGTACATATGTAATGTTTATTTGTATTTTGCATATTTATATTTTTAGTATCAACACGACACATGTCAAGATTACCTCTATCTCTTGTAATCTGTGTAATTAATTATAGTTTTTAATGTAGCCTAAAGAAATATTGTAATTATTTTACTACACTAGAACATTACATTGCATTAAAATGTTTTTTTTTTTTTTTTTTTTTTTAAGAAAACTAATTTAAAGCACCTAGGGTGTTTAATTTTTTATTCTATATACTTCTATAATACATTTTTTTTATGTATATATGTATATGAAGAGTTCAGATGCAAAAGCCTCTAAATGCCATTTGAAATTTTCTCCTTTAATGATGATTTATCAAACTTGTATATTTAAGTTCAGTAATTTCACTTAAATAACAATTAATAGGTAATTATCATTGCCATTTAAGTGAAATCACTGAACTTAAATATACAAGTTTGATAAATCATCATTAAAGAAGAAAATTTCAAATGGCATTTAGAGGCTTTTGCATCTGAACTCTTCATATACATATATACATAAAAAAAAATGTATTATAGACTTGTACTTACCTGTACACACACACCACAGAAAGACACACCTTTACTGCTAAAAGGAAGCTTTAGCAGTTGGTCTCCTGTGAAAAGGGAACATTTAGGAGCTGGGAAAGTATCCAAAGCATTGCTTGATGGAGCTTTATGGTTTCATCTGGCAAACACTTTTATTTAAAGGGGTGTGTTTCACTTTTCAATTACTTCTCATGCTTGACTGGGTTTTGATCTTCCTCACCCAAGCTGCTCATACACATCTGTTAACAGTGAGGGGGTTTATGAAGGACCACTGAACCTGGGATTCCCTGAACTTCATGATTATAAGTGGGTTCTGAAAAGAGGCATATTTAATGTAATACTGTCCATAAAATGCAAAATTTCCACAATTTCCTCTCCCTCATTATGTTTCACCTAGGGCTGGGAAATCAATGGTAGCCTATTATATTGAGATTGTGATAAAATTTGGGTTGATAAAGATGATAAGATTTGGACATTTTTACTTGATATGGATTAATCAAACGGCCAAACACACAGCAGAAATTAACGCGACAACAAGTGCATGTCGCCAATAAGTGATTTCTGCTTGTGTCTGCGTGAATGTACAACGTGGTTTCGTCTGATACACACACAAATTCACATGACGCTCATGGTGCTTTAAGCATCTGCTGTCTCAATATAGGCATGAACGCATGAACTTAATCTCCTCCAGTGTCAATTCAGAAGCTTTTTACCATTTCATTCAAGAAAAACTCCTGTCAAACACATACTGAAACTGACTAAAACTTAAAGATCTTCACTGTCAAAAGAATATATCACTACTGTATACTAAAATGTACTTCTCAAAATAACAATAATAATATTATTATTATTTCTAAATAATTTCATACAACCAATATATTTTTTTCATATTTCGATTTTAAATTTCTGATTTTATTTGACAAACATAAAAATGCAATGTTTTGTGGTTTTATATAAAAGTTTATCTTTTTTTCTTATCTTATGTTATCTTCTCAAAGTTTATATGAATCTGTATTAAATCAAAACACAGAATCCCCCAAAAAATAAAAATGAATTTCATAGGGCTCTAAATTAAAAGGGTATAGCTTTAATTGTGAACAAACATGTTTGTGAGTTTATATTTATTCTCAAGGTCTAACAAATTTGTGGAAAGCATTTCCTTTACCATAAATGGTGAATGAATATTGTGATGAATAACGATATCATATGATATGTAAAAAATAAATAAATAAATAAAATAAAATTGACAGACCTTCTTTCTTTGGCAGAAGCCAAAGGGACAAACTTAACAGAATGTCCAAGTTGCACTTTTTTATGCAATAAAAGTAAATGGAGACCACAATCTTTAAAGTGACAGTTCACCCAAACACAAAAATGATGTCATCAATTATACACCCTCACAGTTCAGAATCTGTATAATTTACTTTCGACAGTGCATAAAATATATTTTGAGAAATATATCAGTGATTTTTTTTTTCTTTAAAATATCTTTTTTGTTTTCCACAGAAGAAGGAAAGTGATAGAACTTTGGAACAGCACGAGGATGAGTAAATGATGACAGAATTTTCATGTTGTGTAAACTAACCCTTTAAGAAAAAAAAAGTATATTTTTGTTTTCTACTGAATAAAGAAACTCATTTGGGTTTGCAACTATGAGGGCAAGTAAATGACAGAATTTGAATGTCTGGGTGAATCATCCTGCATACTGCTTTAATGAGCCATTTTATAAAACACTGCATACAATTCAGAAGAATAATAATAATAAAATGTCTGTAACGTGAATAATATCAACAGCGCAACAATTTAGCCGATGGAGCAGAGAAAATAAATGAACAGATGAAGCTCTACTCGATATTAGGGGAGACAGAAGTTGTTTTGCATGCATTCATTTTTGGAAATTGCACCAAAATAGCGAGAGATAGAAGATGTCCATGCATTCAGTCATTTCAAAATGTTGCCATGGGGACCAAAAGTGAAGAGCCAAAGTGTAGACCACGCCATTATGTGCTTTGTTTATTTAGGTACAGGCATTTTGGCACTTTGGATACGAGAGGACCACACACTTCAGAAGATACAAAACTCATCACAGGCCATCAAAATAGTTATGGGTGCTCTTAGCAGACGAGAGGCCATTACGTACATCAGAGACTAATGCAGAGCTGGGGTCTCATACATCCTCTTAATAATCAAGTTCTTATTCTGTTCTGCTCTCTGAAATTTAAACAGCAGAGCAACAAAGAGGCGTGAGGCTGAGAGGAAAGAGCTGGGATATTAAAGGGAGAGAGAAAGTGAGCAAGCGAGTGAGAGGAGGGCATCTGCACCAGGGTTGGACAAAATTCAGAATTGACCTATTCAAATTTTAATTACAATTCTACAACTTCAATTCCAGTTTAATCAAAATCCAGAGGTAAAAGGTGCACACCCCTGAAGTGCACTTCCTGTACTACTGTGGCATTACTCTATCCCACATCTAACTGAAAAATCAATTAATGCTCATGGTAACAAGACGTACAACTGTGTGGTCTGCTGAATGTTGTATATTTACTGGTACACATTTTCCTATTGGCAAAGTGCTAAATACTACAATTAAAGTGAAGCTGATAATTGAATCCGCTGGGCAATTCGCAAACCATGCGTTAAATTGTCATGAACTGAACACGTAATGGTCCCATGACATTTTCACAAGCGGGAAGGAATGAACGGAGAACAAAATGAAACAACAGATGGAAAGACCAGGCAAATACTGCAACTCCCATCTCAGTTAGCACACTCCAAACATTTATAAATGTTATAAAATTGTCATTTTTTATAAATCTTCTCGTTTTAAATTGTAATGAAAATGAAAGTCAATGACACACACACATCTGCTCCAACAATGGGGGGTTGAAAGGAAGGATTTTCTGCCTGCACACAGTACAAGTATACAGTTGAGTTAAATACATCCTTATCAGTGGCGTTCTGTAAGGGAATTTTGTCTTTTTTTTTTTTCTTTTTTTTTGCTAATTACACTGCCGTACACAGATGATCTCTCCCTGATAGTCTTTTTCTGGTGTTGTGACTTAGAAAGTAAAGAGGCATTAAAATTCTGGCTGATAGAGAGAAGTCAATTATTATTTTCAGAAGGATGGATGGATGCTTTTCAGAACTCAACTGTCACTGTGAAACTCATGGGGTAGACAATGTATTTATTCTAC
The DNA here is from genome assembly GCF_988280905.1 of Pimephales promelas. Lineage (NCBI taxonomy): Eukaryota > Metazoa > Chordata > Actinopteri > Cypriniformes > Leuciscidae > Pimephales > Pimephales promelas. The sequence continues at coordinate 25,275,211 of NC_142786.1, read as the reverse complement.
AACAGTAAAATCCACCTCAAGTCCATGTCATTTAATTTAATTAGTTGGTGAATTCAAAATTAGCCACACATAAACCCATTTGTTATCTTGCTGCCAGTCATGCAGAACAAACCATTGAATGAAAATAAACACCAGTGGGAGAGAAATAAAGGACATGAATCAGACGAGCAGAGAATGAGGAACAATGGAGAGTATGCCTCCGTCCCAGTACCAACGGTTCAGTGTCCTCTCAAAAATGACATCTGCTCACTGAATATTGGGGTAAATGTTTTAATGACTGTCTCATCGACAACAGCATGACATAGTCCCTGAGTGGGCGCGGGTTGGTTTTCAAACCCATTTGTTTGAGTTGAAGAGCACAAAAGGAGCACTTAATTGCGTATCTGTCACGCGTATGAAAAGCACACTCATCGTAGGGTACGTAAGCAGGGGGGAAACGCAGTGTAAACACTGACAGTGACATCAGAATGCCTCAGTTTCACGCCTACGCTTGTGAAGCTCATCACGCGCCCACTCGCCAGCACTGCTTTTTCCAGAGCAAATTTGCAAGAATGTTAACTGCCTAAAAATAACATTAAACATTTGTATTTTGCCACATCTACACATAGAGATGGAGCGAGAGAGAAAGAGCAAGCAAGATAAATTATAGGAAGAAGAGGAAATGGGATCACTCAATGTGACATGCATGCGAACAGAGGCGGTCTTTGTAATTTGAATAATTTATACTGTTTGAAAATAATTAAAAATAAATAATAAAATATCCAGGGCACCAAGTTAAAACACTATCTATTAAACGCATCAACAGGTTCTAGATGTCTCTGAGTCTATAAGAGTAAGTCTATTACTACTACAAAGAGAAGACAAGTTGTTTTATTATTATTACTTGAGTGATAAAGATAACGACTTAAGGCCTGTTCACACCGGGACGAATTTTGCGCGCATTATCCACCGACGTTTAACGCCTCGTGACTAAACGAAGGGCGCCAATGTGAGTGTGCACACTGATGCGTAAAATGCCACGTGTAAAATAATCATTTTAAAAAAAAAATGCCTCGGGTTCGTTTTTTTTTTTAGTTTGATGCGCTGCGTGAAAAACTATCCGACCAATCAATGCGTCATATAGGTGACGTTATATGACAAAACGGCACTATACTACGCACATGGCACCCGTTATCGTTAATATAACACGCGCTGTAATGGGTAGTGGGGTAGGTGTGGGGTAGGGTAGGGTAGTCTCATATTACGCTTAAAGATTTATGACGACTTGGGTTTTCGAGTTATATTAACGATAAAGGGTGCCATGTGTGTAGTATAGCGCCGTTTTGTCATATAGCGTTCTATGTGACGCTAAAGCATGAGAATGACATTGGCGCTTTTGCTCACGTGTTTGGAGCTTTTGAAGTTACAGTAAAACACAACTTGGGGGCGCTCAAACACAAAACGCAAGCACACATATGCAACGGCGAAGAAGATAAACGCCAAGTACACAGCCACGAAGAAATAAGACGAGGCAAGGCAAGATGAATGTAGAGCTGCTGTTGGTGCTGGAACATAAAGAAATATATGACAAACGCGACAGGGACTACAAACATCTTGATAAAAGAAAACTGATATGGAGTGGTATTGGTGCCATCTAATGTCAGGGAATGGGTAACGCTTCCAGTTACCCATGTAAATACTATGTACTTATTTTAGTAACTACAATTACTGGGTAATAACTAGTACCCCTGAACCTACCCCTAAATCTACCCCTGTTCCATGTACTTACCTTATATTAGCCAGTACTTTCTAGTTAAGTACACTGTAAGTACTGTACTGTAAACGAAAGCGTTACCAGGGAATGAATTTGCATGTTCACTCGCCACATCGTCAGCGAAAATCGCTTGGGTGTGAACACAAAAAAACGCATTGAAAACGCTGACGAATAACGAATGCTGAAATTTGTCCCAGTGTGTAAGGGCCTTTATAAATCAAAGATATGAATCACAAGCTTCAGTGCAAGTATAGAAGCAACAAAAAAATACATTGCAAAAGATATTTGAGTATCTGTCATTGACAGGTGTAGAAATTTCTGTGTGTCAAAATAAGACTTAAAGGGATACTCCACTTTCTTTTTTGAAATAGGCTCATTTTAAAACTCCCCCAGAGTTAAACAGTTGAGTTTTACCGTTTTCAAATGTATTCAGCCGATTTTCTGATATTTAGAAGAATATCAGTAACCAGACAGTTTGGTCCCATTGACTTCCATAGTAGGAAAAAAATATACTATGGAAGTCAATGAGACCAGAAACTGTCTGGTTACTAATATTCTTCTAAATATCAGAAAATCAGCTGAATACATCCGAAAACGGTAAAACTCAACTGTTTAACTCTCGGGGAGTTGTAAAATGAGCCTATTTCCAAAAAAAAAAAAGTGGAGTATCCCTTTAAGTTGACACAAAAAAATCTGTCTTTCAAACTTTCAAATTCATTGAATATTAAGAGATAATTATAAACAGATGGAACAATAGCTAGAACCCTAGGGTGACATGAACTAACAAAACAAAAGACAAAAGCAACAGACAAAACAATAGAACCAAACAACAATAGAAACAACAACAGGCAGAACAATAGAATAATAGACAGACAATAAAGCAGACAAAACTATAGATAGACAAAACTTTCTACATAACAATAGACAGAATGATAGATAGATAAAGGCATGGAATGCCAATGATAGTAATAGAATGATAGACAGATAAAATGCTAGTTAACAGACAGAAAAGCAGACAAAACAATAGATAGACAGAATGGCTGACGGACAGACAGACAAAGTGACGGATACATGGAATGAAACACAGGCAAACAGACAGAATGGCTGAACAAAAAGACAAAATCTAAGAAGGTTAGACAGAATGCCGGACGGAATGACCGAAAGAACAACCGGCCAATCAACAGACACACAGATCGACAGCAAACAGACAGAGCGAAAGAATAGAATGAAAAAAAGCCACGACTGACCAACTAACAGATAGAATGACCAAGAAACAGATAGATATGACAGAAAAAAGAGAACAATTTTCAATGGGCTATATGCACGCATAAGTTCCGCATTTGACGTAAGGATGCTCGTCCATTTCCGGTTGTGTAGATTAAAGCGGAGGAAAACCGGAGAAAACGGGATTATGGCAGAGTCTTCAATATTTACTGTCCTCCCGTCTTTGAAACGAAACGTACATACGTTTAGATGTAATTTTATATATAGTTATGTTTATTTAATATAATTTTAAAAAGAAGCATAAACACAACGAGGGGTGTCTGTTTTATCTGTTTTTGTGACTAACGTTTTATTAGTATAACCATGGAGTATAAAATTCAATATAAATTCTCGGTATTGCATTGGACTCTATGATCGGCGGAAGTTATTGAGCATCCTTAATCCTTCACCGGAAATAACGCCGTGCATAGAGCCCATTACATGGTTTAACAGAAAAGCAAATATTATTTAGAAATACTAGATTACATTATATTACGTTACGTTGTTATATTATAAAAAGAACCCAAATGAAAGCAGGAAAAACTAGCAAATGGAAACATCAGGCTATGTACCAGAAACCTTTGTTGTGCTTTTCACTGCCTAATATATTCAATAAGCGTGGGTAAATGTTCCAAACTGCAGGTTTCTAGCCAAGGAGAACATAGGTGATTACTCGATACGAGGATCAGAATCCCGCGTTCCCTTCAGCTTCTATATACATTTAATCTCACACCTCTCACCAATCCACTTAAGAGAGTTACGGCGGCGCTACACGTGTGCTTTTAGAGGACAACAAGCAGCGGCATTCTCCCACAGAGGGCACGGACACGCTTTCTCTGATTCAGCAAAAATATCGATTAGAAAAGCAGGGGGTCTCTTTAACAAGTCCACTCCCGCCTGCAGAGATGTGTGTGTGTGTTGGTGGGAAGAGTGCTGAAATGGCTCTTTCATGTAAGCCCCTGTTAAACTCTCTCATGGTGGATATGATCTCAGCCCTGTCAGGGTGGGTGCGGAGGAATCGAGCATGAATTATGATGAGATGTGGAGCTTGATGAGAAATAGAGAGTGCGTGTGAGTGTGTGCGAGCATCTGTGTGCAGGTGCTGAGTGTATATCACTGTGAAATGTGTTTGTCTGTGCGTGTTCGCAGGATTTAAAGCACAAGCCTGTTCTTTTTTACCAGCTCCATGCAGCAGCACACACCAGTGAGTACATTCATCATAGTGATGCGTTTTAGTTAAGTGGTCCATTCACAGTGACTTTCAGAATCATGCTATTAATTAGTGGTGTGTCGTGCTAAACGTTAAATTACGTGGAGTTGCAAGAACGGAGCAGTAGATTCCTCCCAAAACACCTCTCTCAACACAAACCACTGCTTACCTTTGCAATGTTCGGCTTTATTCCCAAGAAAGCTGCAATAATGGTCATTGTAAACAGCACTGCTGATTAAACATTTGTGTTAGTGGCATTGCTGATTAAACCAGATTAGAGGTTCTGCTGTTTAATCTAAAAAAAAAATATCTAAAGCAAAACATCAGAATTATTCAAAGCTTGCCTGAATCACTGGTTCGCGACAGACTCGTAAGTAAAAGCACCAAAACTTGCAAGCAACAGAGAAAAAAAGATCATAATTCCAGTTATGCTTGTTGCAGAGCGAATCAGTGGTACATTTTTACTTTTATGTCAGTATCTTATCTCAACATAATTTTTTCCTTTGTTCTCTTATTTATTGTTCCAGTTAATCGGGTTAAAACCATTCGTTTCCTTGGAAGTTGGATATAAATCTTGATACTGATATATGAATAAAAACAAAGTATTATTGAGAAGCAATCAAACTCATGCTGAGATTAAATAATTGCACAGTTTTCCGAGGCTCTTTCTTCTCTAAACAAAAGTAGGGCTCGTCAACTTTTTGAATGATCACAATGCATTTGTTGTGATTTTGCTTTTGAGTCTATCACAATAATTAAAAGAAAATTATGCTGAGTAAATAAGTTAAAAATGTTCGTTCCAGTGAATAGGTTTCAAAAATATATTCAGAAGTCACTATTTTGATATGTTATGTATAATTTAAAATATTTGAGTAAAAATGGCAACGCATCGAATATTGTTATAGAATGCGTTGCATATCCTGTCATAGTGATGCATACAAAAAAAAAATTATATATATATATATATATATATATATATATATATATTCATCATTGTGTTCATTTAGTAAGAACATGTTTTAATTATTATTCTCCTGTGTTTAATTTTAACATGAAAAATTCTGAATATACTTGGAAACATTTGATGTTTGGCTGAAATTGTGTTACTGTGTGACAGAGGCACATTTTTTTTTTTTTCATCCAGCCCTAAACAGCAAGCCAATAGCAGTTAACAAAAACAACATACATGATTAAATTAATTGCTGGCTAATTGAACATTGCGAATGTGACACGAGATTCTCGTCGATAGACCCGACACAAACACGAGGCAGTCAAAACGGAGAGGGCTACCAGCAATATATACAGCGTGCTAACCTCGAAAATCCAGCTGTATTCTAACAATAACTTAGCTCTCCTTATAGAGTGCTGTCACTTTGTAGGACAACTCGGAAGCTAGCGGCACATTGGGTTCCCTCGATCGAAAACCAATGCATTTTCCCCATAGACTTTTGGAAAATTGCAAATAATGAGATCTGTGTTTAACAAAGAGTTGTGACACTTACATGTTTTGTCTATCAAGATAATACAAGTTAATGCAAAATGTATACATTTTGAAGCCAATATAAAGTTTTTAAAAATGTAAAAAAAAACAAAAAAAACACAAGCGGGTTATAACTGTGTGTTCTATGTCATAGATCAAAACGTGAAAATATTTAAAGGCTTTGTTCGCCACAGACCTTATTTCAGACGCTTTAGCAAAAACCCATTCAAAAATCCAGACTATACAGCTAGGGAACCGGGAGTGCTAAATGCTAACTCACTTTTTACCTTTCTCACACAAATAGATATTATAAGTGCTTCTGCTAATGTTTCAAGTTTTCCATACAAGTAGGCCTAGTTGTGTTTATTATATGCAGGCTTTATATAGTATAGGCTAAGCCTATCCATAGAGATTTTTATTTTTTAATGTATTTTATGTTGCTTAATGTTACACATGCAACAGGTGAGCCAGTGCACAATTATATTTTTATGCATTTTTATTTTCTGTCCATAATTTATTTTGTTAAACTACAAAAATGCCATTATCTGTCTCCCAACTGTTACAATACAACATCAATTGAGCAATATAGCATGCATTTTTATTCATCATATAAGCAATATTTAGCTTTTTATAGTACCGTGAGATATTTACATTCTCAAGAAAAGTAGCCGCCGTCGATCAACTAAAGATTAATGAATTAATCGATAATGTGCAACCCTACATCCATATTAAATAAACCACAAGAGGCTTAATGCCATTCAGGTTTGTTGCCTCATCTATTCAATCATCTAAGACGGAGATTGTTTCTCTCCATCATACAGACTTTCATTACAGAGCTAGATTGCTCTTCCTTTAGTTCAAGATGGGTTCTCACCAGAGCTGGTAGAGAGAGAAAAAAATTCAGAGCTTGTGAAACGGGTGGCTCTTAACATAGAGTGGCAGCTGCATTGGGGCTTGATTGAGAGTGTTAATTGATAGCACTGCTCATAATGCCCCTAATGTTTCACCATCACACCGGGGGGCTTTTTTATCCGAGAAGATAAAGAGGAAGAATCCAGATGCAAAATGAAGATGCAGAGCCCTCATTTATAATCATTATCCTTTGCCTCTCAGCTCCACCCCCTCAAAAAGAGCAGAGATCACAGTGGAAATTAGTGTTGTTTCTGTACATCAATGTATTTATCTACTGTATTTGGTCAGTACTTATGAAATAATAAGCTGTATATATATATATATATATATATATATACAGTATATTTATACACATCTTGCCAGTTATTGTAGCAAAACAAACCCATTCAGGGATGAAGCTCGACATTACAGTATCATTAGGATGAAAAGGATTTTGGATTTGGCAAGCTGATATTCTTGATGAGCAAGCCTTCACACTCCTATGAAGGACAGCCTCAAAGGAAATCGCTATTCTGCTGAGTGTCTAGCCATGGGCTATTGATAAGAGCTCTGGGCTTCTCATTATTCTGCTGTCTTTACTGAAAGTCAGGCCAGGGGCCTGTGCTACATACATCACTCTTTAATTCTGCTCCTGTACAGTGTTTCAGCAGACAACAGAAGGTCATGTGACAAGAAGTGGAGCATAATTACTGTGCCAGACTGAATTAGTCTGATCCGTATAGATGAGATAAAGCATTTCCATACTAGTGTAGGCCATCGCTCAGGGCTCGATGTCCTCTTAACCTGCTCTGTAGGGGTGTAACGATACATTGTTATATTGAGATACAAATGTCTCGGTGATGTAAACGATATGATTTGCAATATAGAGTTAGTGTTATCCAAGACTCAGCTAACTCTATTTATAATCCACCCAAAAACGTAAATTCTGTATTATGTCGAAAGATCCAAAAAGGGTCTTAAAGGCATAGTAGAATGCAAGTCTTGTGAAGAGACACAAGGGCTTTGTATGATGAACAGATTTACAATGACCAACATGCCCTAGTAAACATGAAATGTGTGCGTGACATGCGAGAATAACATGAGAGTGAATAAATGGAGAGAATTAAAATATTTGAATGAACTAACTTTTAATTTTGGGAATGGCCATTTTGACATGCTATGCGATTATAACTGACTGCATTGATCAAATGAAGCACATACGCGCTGGAGCGGCACTCATAGTGAAAGCGCAAACATTATTTAAATCACCACATCGCATTTAGTTTAAGTAGTATGGATACGTAATGTGTTTTAGATGGTTTACTCTTATCATGTTAGTGCTTTAATAGTGGGAGAGGTGGGTCATAGCGAGCACTGGGAGAGCCTGTGTGTGTGGCTTGTCTGTGTAAGAGATCCAGTGAATGTCTCCATTGAAAGCGTGAGTGTACTGCATCAGAAAAAGAAAAAAAAAAGAAGATTACAGAGTGGCAGTGATAGTACTACACTACTAATATATATATATATATGAAGAGTTCAGATGCAAAAGCCTCTAAGTGGCTTTTAAATTTTACATTTTCTTCTAGAATGATCATTTTTATCAAGCTCCTATATTTAAGTTCAGTAATTTCACTTAAATGGCAATGAAGATTACCTATGAATTGTCATTTAAGTGAAATTACTGATATATATATATATATATATATATATATATATATATATATATAACCTTTAAAGGAGCATTTCACCCATTTCAACATTTTTGAATCTTTGTTGAAAGTAGATCATATTATGTAGTCAAAATGTAAAAAAGAATGTTTGAATTTGGTGCCCTCTTGACTGAGAAAAGACAGAAAATAACCGAAGCGTGCATTTGTATGAAAGACTACAACACCCACAATGCACCACATTGCACAGCTCCGCAAGCCACACCCACTAATCCGGAACTGCGCACACATAAGAGAAATCATTCTTTCGTCAACAAGGCTAACGCCAGCTGCCACCAGAGTTTGAAATTCAAATTCATTCATTTAAAAATTTCTAGTTAGTTGGCTGTGCAGCAGGACGAGAGACGTGAAAATTCCGTCATTATCATACTTCCTATCTCCAAAGTGCTTGTTAGCTTTTAAAAAATAAGATGGCGGATATTGATTTCAGTTTCTGCAAGTGAAGTCCCACCCACTTATCTGTAATTGGCCTGTAGGGTGAGTGGGTCCCACACCCTTGAATACTAATGAGCTAATGTTTGTAGTCTCTACACTTTTCAATGAAATGTGACTTCCTGCTTATTATGATGCAAAATGACCATTTTTATGTCATAATAAGCAGGAAATAAAACACTTACATCCTTATTTCTCCCATCTCAGGGGAAAATAAGGGAATAAACCATGACAAAAATATGACTGGGTTTCTAAAGATACAAAGCTTAATGCAAATGGGGGAAGTGTCCCTTTAATTGTTAATCCTGGTAAAGCCAAACATCTGATTTTTTACCAGTAAAAAAGGGTGTACATTATAGTCAGTGAAAGTGCAAGCATATTTGCAGCTTCAGAATCATGAATATGTTTATTCTGGTGTCCACCAAGTCCACCACCCATGTGTCCATACCAAATTTAGCATTTTAATCAGTAGTGTATTTTGTGAACGTTTTACCCTTTCTTTCAAATTTCCATTTCACCCCAAAGCGCAACCCTACTCCAGACATCCATCTATGAACCTGAGCGCTTTAATCATTTTGCATAACAAACACATCGACGACCCACCATAAGCAGCATCAGACAAATTGATGCATGCAAAGAAACACTTGATCAGAAAATATAAAACATAATCAACATGAAACATGCAGATCTACATGCAGAAACATGCAGATCTAGATGACTGAAAGTTCCCAGAGGCCTCGATTCACCTGCCATCAGTCTATAATTTCAATTAGACAATTAATCTAATTAGTGCAGATTAATTCTCCTTGCTGCCTCTCTGAAGCGAGCATTAATATTGCTGCTTTTTTGGGTCATAAAGCTCTCACATCAAAAGAAATATGACGAGAAGCCAGCATGGAAGCGAGAGGAAATATGTTTATGGATTCTCAGTCTTTAAATTGACCGTGCATATTAATGCAATTAGCCTATAAAATGAGATAAAAGTCTGCTTTTATGGCACGCATGCTAGTGCAAGAGTCCACTTTACATAATTACAGGGTTTGCCCGAAAGATGAGGGATTGAACCCGTTCCCGGTAGAGAACTGACTTGAGACAAAGAGAGAAGATTAAAACGTGATTCTTACCTTCGTACACTGCTTTGAAGCCCTGGCCACTTACAGCGTAGTCTGACAGCAGCCATAGTGTAAGTCTGGGTCCTGTGCTGACTATAGGGGCAGGAAGTTGAAACCCCGTCAACCTAAAACGCAGAGAAGGAACAAAGCTCACGTTAACCAACAGTATTGTTATACAACAACAAACGACCGCTGGAGCTTGGCAGCTGCAAATGTTTGAGTGCCAAACTGACTGCTAAATCTCAATTTCCAGCTTTAGCGGAAAATAAAAACCTTTGAAAGCTGTTTACTGTGGTGTAAAAGGCTAACTAGGACAGCACAGGTGATAAGTGAGGGAATTCTGCACAGAACAGGCCACCAGAGACAGCATGGCTCATGCACCAATCATCAGAATGGTAGCTAATAAACGCTTTACAGACCTATCAAAATCACAATCAATAGAGCAGGTAAAGAAGCTTATTTCACAGGTCAGAGGTTACAGATGTAAGCTATTACCTCTGCTTTCAGCAGTATGCATGCCAATGGCGTGAAACTATCTATTAATTGATTCTAAAATAAACTTCACACATTCAGCGACTTAAAAGAAACAGGTCTATGATGAGCATAATTTCAATTTCTGTATTAAATTTTGATTTCACTTTATTTGATTATTTTCGGGGGAATCAAGTTGCAAATGCCTATGATGGCCAGTATTTAAGCCACACAAGTTTTATCTATTCATATTTGCATTTGATTTATAAATAAAAGGACATTACTATGGTTTGGTTTAAGATCTTTATTTGGCAGTGCACAGGCTTAGTTATTTGACTTAAAGGAATACTCCACTTTTTTTTGGAAATAGGCTCATTTTACAACTCCCCCAGAGTTAAACTGTTGAGTTTTACCTTTTTTGAATCCATTCAAACAAAAAAAAAAGAAATTAAATATCTATATATCCCCCTTCATCAGCTATTTACTCCTCGACAGCGATGCCATAGAAATATACAGAGCGACCGCAAAAACGAAAGTTCAAAGACAATATTCTAAAGATGACGGCGCCCACGTTTCTCTGCTGCATAAGTTCAATAATATAGAGATGATTTGAAGAATTTTTGACAAGGCAAGGTTATTTATTATTATTTTTTTATTTTTATTTTTTAATTGCGATTTCCTAAAAATATAATGTTTAATAATTAATAAAAAATAAAAAAAAAAACTTGAAATTTTATTTTAAAGCATTAAATTGTTTCAAATAGGAAGGTATGAAGACAATATATTATCCGTTTTTCCTTGATGGTTACTCCACATTAAATTGAAAACCACATGAAACATCATGTTATCCTGGAAACTCATGTAAATGACTGAACCATGCACATAAATAATATTGTAACATACTGTATATAGGGCTAGGCGGTATGAGGATATGTACCGTTACCGAGATAATGTGAAAATGTCAACCGTAACAGTTTTTTTTTTTTTTTACTACTTTTTTGTATGTGGTTAACTCAGTCCAGTGTGCGTGAAACTGAGCCACTGAGATTTGTCTGCTTGTTAAAGCGAAATAATCCTGAAATTACTAAATATGCCACGCGGGTTTTATATTTTTCCTATTTCAAACAATTGGCCACTGAACCAGTTGATAAAATCTGTGATTACAACTTGACATTCAAATTAACCATTGCATTTTACTGATGCAAAAGACGCGCGCGTGCACACACACTGCTGTTCGGTTTTCATACCGCTGCTCTTCTTCTAGTCACTTCTAAACTTGATGAACTTGACACAACTGAACTTCTCTTGATCAAAGCTCCAGGTGACAGGTTGCCAGATATCACAAAAAGTGATAAAAAAAAGTGTTTTTTACCTTTAAAAATGCAGTATAATAAGCAGAAATGGCACAAATGTATCGGGGAACACGTTTAAACATAAATAGTATTAGCCTACTCTCCTACAAAATTAAAAGGAAGTAACTAATTTATTATGAATAGAATAGTTCAATATAAAATATTTAGATATTATAAATATTATATTGATGAAAGCAATGAAAAATAAAAAAATATATTCAGCAACAATTTAAAATCCAATTGCACACGAGTTGTAATATAAATCAGTTGTGAGAAGTTCATCTTAAAGTTGATGAGTGTGTTTTGTTTACTATATTTAGCCATCAAAATAGTTTACCAAAGAAATAATTTACCAAAAAAAAAAGAAAAAAAACAAGAAAAAAAAACAAAACAAAAAAAACAAGTTGAAGTACTTTTCATTTCTAAAGTATTTGGGTTTATTTGTTATGCAAAGCCCTTTTTGTGGATTTTTAAAGAATAATTACATATATAAACTACTATATAGTGAAATGTATCGTTACCGTGAAATAAAACTAGTCATACTGTAAAACACAATTTTGGTCATACCGCCCACCCCTAGCTTGCATGTAGGAAAATAAGAACATTTGTTTTCTCTGCAAGGTACCCTTCATCAATGCAATGTACTTCATGGAGAAATCCGTAGTATACTGTATGAAGGCATCCTAGGTCTATTTTTTTATTATTTCTTTTTAGATTAGTACAAAACGGAGCCTCCAGCAGCCAGGTGTGCTTGACAACTGCGTGTAATATGTGCTCGCATTTCCCCACAGCACCACTATGACCCATATCGTCCTCCAGGGTGTCAGCAGAGCAGGATGTTAAACCGTGTGATGCAGCTTTAGCTACAGGCAATGCTCTGAGCGTTCATGTTCCAGGGCTCGCATCAGTTTGCCTTTTCAGTCAGATCCCAGAGCTGTCATCTAATCTCCATCAGCCCGAACACACCAAACAGTCACCTGACTGCGGCCTAAGCCATTTCTTAGTTAGAGATCAACAAATTGAGCTAAACTGTAGGCACTAGGTATCTCGAAAGACAAATCCATTCATTATCAAAAAGCCATTGTTCAAAGTGATAACACTCATTGTCTGATTTTCTCAAACAGACCAATGTTTTGTTGCTATCCTGACATCCTGAAAAAGATCTTGGCAAAATTGTTTAACAGTTTCCAAAATTGATAATGAAAAAAAAAGCTACTTGGCATCAAATCAGCATATTAGAATTTTTTTAAAGAATTGTCTCATGCTCACCATGTCCGTATTTATTTAATCAAAAATATAAATATACTAAAACATTACTATTGTAAAGTATTATTAAAAATGAAGTGTATATATATATATATATATATATATATATATATGATACATACGATACAACTCTTTAAAAAATCATAAAAAAAAAAAAAAACATTTAAATTGTCATTATTTCCTCACCCTCATGACATTCCAAAACCACATGCTGGTATTTTTTAATTATGGAAGATGACGTAAACATTTTCCCAAAATAATTACACATGACTTTACATGAAACAACAGTTGGGTAAACAACTCAAAATGCAGCCTAGTTCTGGTTTGCCCATGAAGATTTTGTCAAACAGGAGTTCATCAGTGAAGATCATCTCTAGGCAGAGAAGGTAAGAAAGAGGCACTATCATGAAACCACAACAGATGAACTGCAGACTACCCAAATAAGCGATGGGGTGTGCTGAGGCTAGACCCAGCCTCCATTAGGAGACATTTCCACATGGAGGAGCACTGCAGCATCCAGTCCAAATTCTCTATTAGAAAAAAAGAGCACTTCCCTATCCAATTATCCCAAGTGCTTCTGTAGGAAGAGAGCAGGGACACTGGAGAAGGAAGAGGAAAGAGAAAAAATACACCACTGGAGAAGGAGAACAGGTGGTGGTTTACAGAGTTCATTGAAGAGGGAGGAATAACAGATTGAACTTCGAGGCGCGTATATGCGCTGCAGTGTTTTTCTGATCGTGATAGCGCTAAGGGTGCGCGATATCATGATTTTAGATAGTGAATGATTAAAATGTCTCCCTGATCTGCTTTTGAAGAGAGAGAATAGTATCGTGCTACAATGCACATGATATCAGCTGCAGTTCAGATGCCTCCATCTGAAATTACAGTTCAACGCTACGTATGTTCGCATCACATGTTTAGCAATGCAGCGGTGGGGTTACATTGACGTGACATTGCAGTTTTTCGACATCATGAATGCTTTAGGTCTTGATACCAGCCTAATAAACCTGCTGCCGTCTCCGTGTCATAAAAGGGACACCAGGCAGGAATGCTGTTTTTGTCAAACAGCGACTCCTAGAGTAACTGTGGAGTACTTGTTTTTAACGTTACTGTCGTAAATACGACTCATGGAGAGCGTGACGTGTTACATAGTATACAATAGTACATTGTGTTTAATTTGTCATTTAATGAGATCTAATATATGTTGTTATTGGTGAGAATTTTCACATGATTAAATAAATATCCCCATGAACTACAGGTTCTGGGTTCTTCTAATCCCTACTAATAGTATAGTTTATTTTCCTCATCAAAACCGATTGTTTATTAGTGGCTGTATTTCAAGCAGGGACGTGTTTTTTTTTGTGCATTGGGTTTTGTGATTTCACCGTATTGAGTCTCTCAGTCCCAGCAACGGTCGATACACCCACCATTCAACCCAAAGGAAGTAATATAACCATTTCAATAACACTGAAGCTGTTAAATTAAGCTAAAATAACTGCATAGTGTTAGCCTGACTTTGTCAAACTCATATTCAAGAGAGAATATGAGTCTGAAACTCCTCCATTGGGTTTTGATTATGAGGCGTGTCATAACCGAACCAGGAAAAAAAAAAAAAAAAAAAAAAAAACAACAACTCTGCACTCAATTGGATAGTCGGTAGACCTACAACCAATCAGAGCAACGCAGTAAGTCAACTCCTTTGCATAGCGCAGTTTTCAAATACAGAACATAGCCTAACTTTATTTATTTTAGAAGTTAAATAATGAGTGTTGCTTCTTTTACTTACTTCTCCATGAGTGCCACCAAAGGAGAAACCACAACGACCACAGGCTTTTCATTACCTCCCATCTTCTTAGCGACCGTCAGAGCCAGCTGATAAGTTACACTTTTCCCGAATCATGTAGGAAGGATGCCAAAAATTAAAATGAATCTATTAAAATGAATGCGCTGTCAATTTATTTTACATCTCAATTCTCCAGCTGCAGTCATCTTTGACGAGCACTCTTTGATAACGTGATGATTACGTCCCTGTCATTTTTTGAATGATCATAATAACTCCTCAATGGATCGAGTCCAGACCGAACTTCCCGACCAAAAAATGTTGTGGGAGGAGTTCGGGCTGGCATCCAGGCTAGCATAGTGTCCCTTTAATGTTGATCAAAAAACAAAACACAAAGAGAAAATCACTCATTGCTCTTGACTGAATAACTCAAGTCGTTTGAACCTTTCTGGATCCACCATCAAATTGATAAGTTTAATTATATCAAGTGCTGTGAGAAAAGGCTATAAATCTCCACCTCCAACATCCTCAGTTGCAATATACCCTACTAGCCGAGACTTTTCTTTGTGTACAGATGTGACGTAATAACTCAATAAAGCCTACTAGCCGAGACTCTTCTTTATGTGTGCAGATGTGACGTAATGATGCAGACATACTTGAATTTCCCGCTGACATCTACCAGTATTACTGTAATTTAAAACATTTTTACAAGCTTATGGACTGCAGCTTTAATGGTCTAAATGGTCTCTCATGCTTTTTTTTTTTTTTTTTTTTTTTTTTTTTTTTTTTTTGTTACCTTGCTAGGCTTTTTTTTTTTTAAGAGAGAAATTGATTTGGCTATACTGCCACAGTGATTCACAAAATAGTTGTAAAACCAAGATAAGAATCATGATAAGATTATGGATCACAATCCTGTCTGAAAAAAAATATATTTTTTTAATATTTTCGCCATATCGCTTACCCCAAGTGTGTGCGTATAGTGGTTTATGCATGGTTGAAATGCGAGTATCAGTATGAGTGTGTTCTAAAAATGTGTGTGTGTGTGTGTGTGTGTGTGTTATGATGAGGGTGTCACTGTAGAAATTCCCCTGATTAAAGCCATCCGTAAACACCCCACCCGCCCTCCTCCAGCCTTCAGGAGCTCCAAGCACAGGCTGATTTACTGAGTCCTGCACTGCTTCATAATAAAATGTGATTAAATGGAATGTCAGGCTGTGAATAATGAACCTCGCCGTCCAACCACTGTCACCACACATCAGAGTGGCTACCAGTGCTCAGCGTCCCACCACTCTACAGTTCTCAGCACTAAACTATAACTGGGGTTAACACTAAACTGGCCACATTAGCATAGTTGGCACAATCTGGATTTCACACATGGCTTTGCTCCAATAGTAATGGAAGCAGATACTGTATCAGCACAGCATGTTCCAAGGAAACGAAAGCAAGCATGCCAATGTGAACTGCATATATTCCATTTGGATTTTACATTTTACAGACATTGGCTCTTATGCTTAAGCTGAAAAGAATAGCATTTATTGAAATACATCTTTGATAACTTTTAATGCATCCTTGCTAAATAAAAAATAATTTGATAAAAAAAAAAAAAGACTGCATCAGCAGCGCATTGCCAGGTTCGTAGGATCGCGAAACTCCGAGATCCTAGTAGCGAATCAGTTTCTAAAATTGTTGTCTCCGTTTCTGAGAAAATTAATTTTATTAAAGTTTTGCCGCTATAAACTTAGCCTGCAGAATGCTCTATGCAGAAGTAAAGAAGCTGGCTGAGATCCTATCGGACATACTTCAGCAGGGTTTGTGCATAGAGCCTATTACCGTCCGAATATGTATATATCCAAATATTTAGTACATTTAAAAGGTCAATGAAAAGTCAAAACTTAAACTTTAAAATTAAACCAAAAACGTATTGCAACAACTAAAAGCAATATGTGTGACTTGCATTTTCCCTACCAAACAGCTAGACGGAGCACAACTGAATGGTGGGGTTGTGCGAGGTGTTCCTAAAGTTGAGACACTTTGAATTAGACTCTGTGTCTTCCAAACGCTAATGTAACAAGATGCTAAAACAACAAATGCAACCCAAACCACCTGCTTGCGCTTTGAATAAGAATAGTGAAAGGCCAGCCTGCTTTAAAGGATGAAGGTGGGAATCGCTGAGCCAGCCATATTCCAGCAGGAAGAAGGACACCCTGGAGAGAGGAAATAAAGAGAGGGGAAAACGGATGCAGGGCCAGGATTCTGACAGGCAAGCAGAGTGAAAACATCAGGGGATAAATTATAGAGAAAGTGCAAAGGTGAGTGAGGAATATGCTTTGCGTGCATGCATCTATCAATCATATGACATATTCCGGTTTAAATGTGATCTGAAGTGAATAAATCGACAGCTTGTTTCTTTGGGGGTGGTCGGAAATCTGCAAGCTCATCGAAAGCTATAAGTGAAATGTCCATCAATAATTGGGTTCTTTTGTACAATGTGAGTGAGGATCTCTCCGTCCTGACAGAACAGAGTCCACCTGTAGGCCAGAGGTATGAGGTGTGGTGAACTGGATTGATGGTGCTCTCAGCGCAGACTGCTGCGTCCAACACAATCACTGCCGTAACTCTCTTGTCTTCAAGGACTCGGAGCATTCCTGGGTGGCAGCAGTTATGCACCCACTGGAGCGCCTCGGAGAGGCTAACGTCCAGAGTAAAAGCTGTCCAATTATCCACTCCTGCCATTATTTCCAACCTTCATAAATACACGCTTCTCCATTCCACCTACCCACACACATTTCCACTCAAACACCTCTCGCCCAGCCACCAGAGCTATTTTTTGCACTGCTGCCATGATGGGAAGATAGTGCAAGTCTATCATGGCTCGTAATATGTATGATGAGAGGTTTAGTGCTTGAGACTGGATTACAGTAACGTATCTGACTTAAGAGTACACACAGAATGGAAAGCAACAACACACGCCAACCGAGGCTCCGGCCATCTGCTAGAAACATCTGTGAGGAACTGCATTACTGCTTCGTACAAGATCCTATCCATACTTTCTCAATGCCAGTTTGAGTACAGTGAGCGCTGTCTGATATCTTGTAGTAGCAAATCAGAAAGATCTTTTTAACCAGCTAACACTATGCTATGCTAGCAAGCTAAGCTGTTAGCTTGCCAACTGAAGACTACATGAAAAAAAAAAAATGAAAAAAAAGGAGATGTAATTTTACCATTTTTGACTTTGGTAATATACTGTAACGTAATTTAAAAGTCATTTATTCCCATTCAGATAATTTCTAATAAGGCATGGGATATAGTACCATTAATAAATAGAGTGCCATTCTTTTTTCTTTTTTTTTTAGGTCCAAGGGGTATACTCTGGGCTTTCTAAGACATAAATCACAATTGAGAGAATCCAGAATGGAATACCTCTTTTTGATCTCATGTTATGTGTGATGAATCACCTGCAGCATTGGGAGTGAAAGATATCTAGAAAGGTCTGTACTGCGTAAAGTCCTCAAATCAAATATCATCTCCATGGTGATACCTCATTAGTCTGTTCGGTTTGGTTTCAGTTCATGTCAGCGCAAACAATGTCAGCACAAATAGCACCTATTGGTTTAAAATATTGTGGAAGTTAGCCTTAATATTACTGTACATATTTGTATTGTAATCCTTGAGCACATATGAATAGTTATACAGTTTTCACGTTAAAATCTACTGATACAATTTTGCTCTTTCTCAGTTGCTTGGTTGGCACATGCACCATTAAAGTCTCATAAGTAAACAAACACAAATAAGTAAAAGTAAATGACTGAAATCAAGATAAACTAATACATTTAAAAATAATATTTTTTGTGGCGAAGTTTAGAGTGTGTTATTTGTATTTATTTATTATTATTATTTATTTATTTATTTATTTATTTATTTATTTATTTATTTATTTATTTATTTA
Source organism: Pimephales promelas (assembly GCF_988280905.1). Lineage (NCBI taxonomy): Eukaryota > Metazoa > Chordata > Actinopteri > Cypriniformes > Leuciscidae > Pimephales > Pimephales promelas. The sequence continues at coordinate 25,256,531 of NC_142786.1, read as the reverse complement.
TTTATTTATTCAAATTTTCTTTGTCATGGTTTTGATCTTCTGCTTGTCTCCCTGGATTTCGTGTCTTGGACTCTGTTATTGTCTTGATTGTCTTGCGGTTTTGACCTTATTCCTGTTATATGGAATACAATTGTGGATTACCCCCAAATAAAGCTGCGTTTGGATCTTCAACAAGTATTGGACCAGTGGTGTAACAGTACTACATAAATATAACAAATTATTATTATTATTATTATAAAAACACCATTTATATAAATAAAAACATAAATAAGTAAATAAATAAAATCATAAATGCATAAAAGCCAATATTGTAAATAAAAGCTTAAATAAATAAAATCATAAATAAACAAATACAAATATTTGTAAAAAAAAACATCAAATAATACAAATTAAGTAAATAAAATCATAAATAAATAAAAAAAAACATAAATAAACAAATAGCCACTGACGGAACATCTAGTCTACCACGTAATGAACTGTTTGTGATAACTGTCTGTTAAAAAGCCAAAGCACAGGAAGTCCCACACTCAGACTTCTTGTGCCCTCCTACTATCCCCACAGCACAAAAACTATAAGAGATGGGAGCACAAAGAGCTCTTCCCATTTACTTCTAATTTCAATCTACATCTCAAACAATTAGGCCATTATTTCCGTTTAGCCAACATTTCAACGAACAATGTGCTTAGTCATTTATCCTGAAACTCATTCAGAGGTTCTTGAAGTCACATCTCAGCCACCTGCTTTTCAGAGTTTCGTCTTTTAAATGCTACTTAATTTCAGACTTTGAATGCATATACCAAACCATTAAAAAAAAAAAGAGAGAATATAAAACAAAGAGGTGCTAATACTGAAGGGGAGTGAGGTTGAGCAAGAAGACAAATAGTAGCACAGGCTAAATTATTCAGAGTGGAGAAGCAGTGATATAATACTGTGCTGATCAGGCAGAAGAATTTTAGGGCCATAAAAAGCCCTGAAAAAAAAGGGGGACGGAAAGATGAGTTATCGATGGGTGAGCACAGTGGCAAAACTCATCAGTAGGGGATAAATGGTCCTAAATGGCTGTGGAGCTTTTAAACATTGCAGCTATAATGACCATCTGCACTCCCCCATCACACACCCTGCTCTGGGCACTAGTCAAAAATATGCACACAATACTGATAACCATTATGACCAAAATACCCATATTCCCTTCAGCCCATCTTCTATGGCATTTGTTACATTCATCAAGTGTTTCCAAACAACCTTTTCCCTTGCTATGCCTCTTAGCTACAGTCCGGCATTTTCCCTCTTTGTCGCCATCTCTGTTCGAAATCTGCAATTGCAGGCATTAGTGCAATTATCAACTTTATGCGAGTTGCTCGACACTCTCGACACAGCACAGCGCGGATTAACAAAATGTTTGAGGAGACTGTGAGGCTGTCAGTCACCATGCCGGTGTGGATACTGTCAATCCCAATCACAGATTATTCTTTTTGGAAGTATGACTAACATAAAAAATTGTCACCAGAAAATCTCCTCTGAACTAATATGAAACATCGACTTTTGTTCTGGTTCTGACATTGCAGTAAATCATGCTGATTAAATCTAACAATCACTTGTTATACAAATTATACTTTGTTCTCAAATTTGTAATGTTAACAACGTAAACATTGCGTGACTACATGTATTGTCCTCTTGATATTATCCTTGTTTTCGCATGGGTCCGGTAGCAATCTCTTTTTTTTTCTTCTGTACGTTAGCCACTCCAAAGTCCGAACAAAGTCTTTTGCATTTTTACATTGGGTGAATCTGTTGTCACTGGTGATTGTCGTATAAACCTTTCTGGATCCGCCATGAAATTGATAAGTTTAATTATATCAAGTGCTGTGAGAAAAGGCTATAAATCTCCACCTCCAACATCCTCACTCGTAATATAGCCTACTAGCCGAGACTCTTCTTTATGTGTACAGATGTGACGTATAATGACTTAGCCTACTAGCCGAGACTATTCTTTATGTGTACAGATGTGACGTAATGACTCAATATAGCCTACTAGCCGAGACTCTTCTTTATGTGTACAGATGTGACGTATAATGACTTAGCCTACTAGCCGAGACTATTCTTTATGTGTACAGATGTGACGTAATGACTCAATATAGCCTACTAGCCGAGACTCTTCTTTATGTGTATAGATTTGACGTAATGACTCAATTTAGCCTACTAGCCGAGACTCTTCTTTATGTGTACAGATGTGACGTAATGACTCAATATAGTCTACTAAACCAGACTCACTTACTGCTTTGAATCGACCTAAGGCAAGCAGATAGTTTTAAACACTGGCTGGTTATGTACTTGCTCAAATATGTATTTTGGACAATTTTAACCCCTCAAAAAAGTTACGGACAGCAGCTTTAAGCATACAGTAAATTACCACATATGCTCTACACAAAAACCCATCAAGACAAAATAATAAACCTGTTGAGGCCAGGGTTGACGGACGGAAAGCCATGACATTGTTTTGCTTAATCCGTGTAACAGTTTGGGATTTGAAAACGTGTTTCATTTCACACTCTTTGACTGATGATGGGGAGCAAATTCGAGTAAATGGCATGACACTTATTACCACAAGAGCTTACACCTCACAGTCATCACAGGCCTTAGAAAACCGCACAGTTCGGTAATCTCCATAGACAGAGAATGAAGTGACGTTGGTCCTGCTGAACTCACAATTGATTCCAATGGAGTTTGATGTTAGCTGGTGGCTAAGCTAACGGTGTGGTAGTCTAAAAGCTTAAAACCACAAGGACCATGCAAATACTGGGTAAAATACAATATTTTAAAGGAGATTACCAGACCAATGTTGGTGCTAGGCCTGTCGCGATAATCAGTAAATCAATTAACGCATGATAAAAATGAGCTCGATAATTTTTCGGGCCACAATAATTGTATCGAGAGATATGAGGCTGTTGTGCAGGTTTCGCTTAACACAGTCTCATCCAAAGACGTCAACTAACTGACAGTTTTGACCATACATCAACATCTGCCATTTTAGGGTACCCTTTAACGTCAGTTAGATGACGATCCTGGGGCGTCATCCAACTGACACTTTACCTTTAACGTCAGTTAGATGACGCAGGTAGATTTAGGTCTGGGGTAGGGTTAGGATTAGATAGTCATCTAACAACGTTAAAGGAATTATTAACTTCAGAATTATTGCCCTGATTGTCAAAATGGGGATTTTCAATCCTTTAGCCATTTTCTTACAGCCACTTTCTATTTTGCGATGTTCAACAATCTTTTGATGCACATCAGAACTATATTCTTTGGTTTTATTCATTGTGAAGGATGGTTAAGGGAATTTGGCCTTTGCGTTTCCTCGTATTAAAACTCCTGTGAAACGAGAAGTCGTAGCTAGATAATTTCATGTTCCTAGCCACCCTGGTGTGCTAAAAAACGTAAATATTAATGGGAATATACTTCATAGATATTTTACTTGTAAAAAAAAAAAATATATATATTTTTGTGTGGCCAATATTTGTGGCCAACATGTTTTGAAAAAAAAAAAAAAATCATAATGTAATCACTGAATTACTGTATTTTAGGGGGAATAATCCCTGGAATCTTGGTATATAAGGTCTGGGATGTTAATATGTACATTATTAATTCTGTTTTAATTTAGGAGCTGTAAATGTAAACAAAATTGTAAAAAAAAAAAAAAGTACATGTATTCATTGATTAAACTCACTATGACACTGGATTATTTGTTTTGGTTGAATGTAAAAGTATACATTTTAGGATAACATAATTGTTTGACAAAATGAAGACTGCTAGCCTTATTCAACTAAATGGCAAACTTGTTTATTAAAATAAATTGTTACATAAATCCAACGTAACCCAGTTAAAAAAAAAAAAAAAAAAAAATTAAAGCCAACATATCATTAAAGTGTATTTGAAGAATAAATATAAACACTCACAAAGGTATTTAAGCACTACTACAGTAGTACAGTCACATTCTTGCTCTTGGCAAAGTAACTAGACTAATACTGATGGCAGATACTTATTTCTACTCGCATGATAAACAAAGAGTGATGAATAAGAAGTAATGTTCTTTAAAAAAAAAACAAACAGGCTGATTAGCTGAAAGAATAACAAATCAATCAAAATCCATCATTCTGAGCAGGTCTATACCGATAATCAGAGCATCACAAATGAATCCATATTTCCAGCCAACTGTTTGCAATTACATTTTTAATTGGATATTGAGACCCAGATGGAGGAAGGAAAGGGTGTCGAAGACCTTCTCCCCAGTTATTTATCTTTATTCTCTGGGATATTTTCTTTGGTTTCCCCTTTCCCTCTTTTGCTTCTTCCCTTAGATGCCCGTCCGCTTTTCCTACACATTCCTTTTTTATCTTTTTATTTCCTCCCCTCTCTCTCTTACATACTCACTCAGCCCTACAGACTCAGAGATTAATTATTCAAATGTTATCTTCATTGCTGAAGTGTTAGGAAGGAGGCTCAAGGCTTCAGCCGCTACCTAATCCTGACTCTTTCAAAAAGCATTCAGCCTTGGAGGCCACGGACAAAATTGCATTATTTGTACATCAGTTTATTTTATTGTTATTTCCTCTTCACAGTCTCCAACAGCAGTGTGTCTAAATTCTAATAAACTCCAAAACAAGGTTTAGCCACTGATTTGATTAGATGCAAAAGGGCATCGGGAACACATTGACCGTTGCTGAGAGACTCCCTCAATCTCACTTTCATGCTCTGTTCCTTCCTCTTTCCATCTCTCTCTCTCTTTCCCTTCCCCATTACCTTTCCTCTCAGCCTGACTACATATGGATCTGTTGTTATTTGTCTTTGTCTCTCTATCCACCCTCTTCGTCCACACTATTTTTTGCTGCTCGTAGACAGGTGGAAAACAATCTGTCACTCTTGGAGCTTGTGGAAGCAATACGCATAGCTAGGGGATCCATGTGTCCACTCCATTAGGAGGACCTTGGCGGATCCATATTTAGACATGTTCTCCAGAGGTGCCAAGCACCTTCATATTTACATTCTAGAGGAGATGAACCGTTCACTGACATGCTGACTCACCACTGCAATTTGACAAGTACTTTAATTAAATGAGTTAATTGAAGCCACTTCCTCCCAGCTCTTAAAGACCATGAAGTAGTAACCGCTCCCTCCTCCCCCAATACTCATCTCCATCTCCTCAGCTTCACTGTATTGGCTTATCGACATCAAACAGCCGCTTTGTGCTACAGAAACAAAACAATACCGAACATTAAGCAGGATAAATTGACACTTAAGGTAAATGAGGGAATGAGATGTTTCAGAGAGAGTCTATACCATTTTAAATGGTTAAGCATCATTTCTTTCCACAACTAGTGGCTGGATAGATGATTCAGTTGTCAGTTACTTAGTTATTTTAATTCCAACCACCAACACAGGAAAAAGAAGAGACTATCCATTCACCAAGTAAACGAAGGTGTTTCTCAATACCAAGGGTGTCACGATTTGACCAAAATTAATTCACAATCTCAAACTAATAATTAAATGAAATCGTCGATGCGTTCACGTCCGGCCGGTGTGCCAAGCAGAAAAAAAAAGAAAAAAAAAAACGTGTGTTGAAGTGCTGTGAGTCTATGGTCAACCTCTTTTAACTTACAGTAGCTACAGCCATTCAAAAGATAGCATGGCAACTGCGCATTCTTATCCTTTAGCATCATATGTGACGCTATATGACAAAAAGGCGAAATACTACGCACATGGCACCCGTTATCGTTAATATAACACGCGCTGTGATGGGTAGGTTTAGGTGTGGGGTAGGGTAGGGTAGTCTCATATTAACGCTAAAGGATTTATGACGCCTTGGGTTCACATGTTATATTAACGATAAAGGGTGCCATGTGCATAGTATTTCGCCGTTTTGTCATATAGCGTCACATATGACGCTACAGAATGAGAACGGGCTGCAACTGCAGATGCAGGAGACCCATCAACAGAACTTGAACCCCCTCCTCTTTCAATGAAGTTGTAGGTGTGGAGGTTTTTTAGATTTCCAGAGAGTTATGTTGAAAACGTTCTCGCTTCATAAAAAGTCACAGTTTGCAGACATCCCAAGTCTCGCGGAGGTTCCGGGAGTCTCCCTTATATTCCCGCACATGTAAAACAGAGCATCCTGATTGTTTACTATTGTTCAGAACATTGGACAACCATGGTTGATTAATATTGCTATTGAAATAAAATTGACATTGATTGGCCGGTTACGGCTTTAAAAATTTTTTTTGTAAAAATCGAGAATCGAACAGTGACCGTAGAATCGAAAATGTAATCGAATCAAGGATTTGGAGAATCGTGACACCCCTAATACCAAGGACGCAAAGTTCCGACACACGTCCTTGGTATTTCGGATTTTCAAAGTACAAACTTCCGAGGATGGAAGGATGGAAGTTCGGTGATTCTTCAAATGGCACAGCAGAGTTCTTGATAACGTCACTCACCTAGCCTCGGCTACTCTGGTTATCTACATGTATATTTACAATAAAACTAAATATGCACACCACCCTGCCTCTTTCATTTCCTTTCATTTTAAAAATCTTAAACGTATTAATAGCCACACAAATGTGGTTCAGGCAATGTACATTGATTATCTTCACTGCATGTACTGTATATTTATAGCAAAACAAACATAAAACAACCACTTTTCGTTTTAATTTTACAAAGTACAACTAGCTCAGGGCCAGTCAGGGGTGACCAATGCCACTAGGTGGAACAAACTGTAATATACACTGTCTGTTATACTATTACTTGGTCTATATACATAACATAAAACAAATAAATATCTTCTGATACGGAACCAAGACATTTAGTTAACATTAGCCGGTACGGAACATTAATATTGGCTTAGTGAGCAATATGGAACTGAGACTTTGTTAGCTGATCTAAATAAATAAAGTCTTAAATTATAAGAGAAATATACTCAAAACTTCTATGGCTATGTTTATCTCATAGCAATACATTTTAAGTGTTTGTTCATTTAAAACCAAGAACCTTCAAGTGCCTTCTGAATCCCATGGGACATAGCACTCTTAACGTCTGGAGGTCATTCGTTTCTGATTAATGGGATTTGGCATTCTGTCCAACAATTACACCACAAACAAATTGGAAGTAAACTAGACTCAATTAACCTTGTTTTAAAAGTCTTTTTCAGATTAATAGAAGCCAGCCATCCTAAGCATTAGCCTCTCATCTCCTAAGCAAAAACCATCTGTTTTGATATACCAGTGTGCTGGAGAGAATAGAGACCAACCATATTTTGAGTACAATAAAAGTCAAAAAGTAACGTTTGAAAAGACATTGAGAAAGAAAACATTGTCTCTTAGTTAGACACACAACCTCACCATCTCAATCAACTATTACAGGCATCTTCTGCAGGTGTCTCATTACGAAGAAACCAGATCAATTAGACTCATTATCACTTCTTCTCCTGAGAACTGCTTCTGTTACTTTTCACGAGGTGCGAGTTTAATTTGTTAACGCGTTTCACACTTGTGGGGTATACTGATGAGAGCAGGGGATTGAGAGGTGTATTAGAGGAATGAATAAAAAAAGATAAATTAACAAATCAGCTGAAGACTGAGGAGATGTGAAATATGCCCCGGCTTATCATAAGCCGCAGGTAAATGTCATTCAGACTTGTGACGTGGCCATAAAGGGTATGTGATTGATATGTTATCTATGAATACTGATTGAAATCAACACTTGAGGCCCTTCTGATATTCTCTGTTTGATGAGAAGAGGCCTTGTTTGTCAGGTTTGTGATGTTATGTACATCGCGGCTTCAAAATTTTAAAGACCCGCCCCCTCCCCAACACCACACATACGATTCAACTATTAGTCGCCTATTGGCAAGACTTGTCGATTCTGATTTGACTATGAAAATCCTTAGTCGGGGACACCTTTAGTGAGACTAATAACCTAATTTCAAGATTAAAAAAAAGTTTTTAAAACAATAAATTCAGCAGAGTGTGTCCCAACATTATATATATATTTATCTGGGATATTAATTTCCCTGTCTACACTGCAGAATAAGTCGTACTACAATATGCATGATCATCTATGGGAATTAGTAAAGATAAACAATGTCAGCTACTGTAGCTAACATGACCTTTTCCCTCTCGTCAGACCAGAGAAATATGATAACTTTGCTGCAGGCTGGAACTATACGGTATTGTATAATGGAGAGGGGAAAAAATACAAGTAATGTTTCTTCCATTTATGGTTCTGCCAATATTACAGCCAACAATAAGTGCTGAGATTTCCATCGAGTATCTGAGGCTTGTGATGAATAAATCACCGGGTGGTGGAAAATGGAGTGGAATATGGAGGGAAGAAAGCCAGTTTCTGCTGAATCGATATTGCAAATATAAGCTAGCTTTTCTCCGTTGCTTGCCCTTGTGTTCTTTATATGCAAATGACCACATAATCCTGACATACAGTATATTACTGAATACTATAAACAAAAATTGCTCAAAAATATGAGTACCACCAAAAAAGAGCAAACATTAAAACTATTCTTCAGTAAGATTAGGATTATAGGATTATTTAAGTTTAAGAAATTTAAGTTTAAAAAAAAAAAATAGTTAACATCATTTAAATAAACAAATTTTTGATTTGTGTCATTTGTATACTTCTTTTAAACTAAAAATAAGAAAGTATACTTTCAGTTTATTTGTTCCCTGTACTTCTCTGAAGTATACTATATGTACTTCTCAGAAATATATTTCAAATTACACTTAAGTGTACTTGACTTATACTGAGAGAAAAGCAAGTATATTTGTCCTGTTCTTGTACTCAATCTTTTGATCCAGAAATACTTAAAAGTATAATTAAGTATTCAAAGTATACTTGTATAAGTATTACAGTAAAAAAGTAAACTACTAGTATACCCATAAATTCACTTGCAGTACACATGAGATACATAATTATGAACTAGTTGTGCACTTACTGTTACACTTATAGTACACTTAAACATATACTTTTATGTACTAAAAGTGGGACAATTTAGTCCCAAGCGGTATTAAAATAGTACACTTACAAGTTTACTACTAGTACATAGTGACATTAGTATACTTACTAGATAATGCACACTTAAAAATATACTTGAACATTACTTAAGTAAGTATACTACATAAAATGAACTTGAAATATACTTCTTTTTCGTAAGGGTAGTTGACGCCTAAGCGTCTCACAAAGCCCCCCTTTTGACACTATCCCTCAGGAATGAAAAATGGAAAAGGTTAGAAGTTCAGTTGATTACTCAATATGTCATGAGACTAGATTTTGATCTTTTTGATATTGTCTAGCCAGCATCTCAGAATTGTTCACTGGTTCCGACACAAACTTCAGAGTACATTTTGTTCAAGTGGTAGAATGTTAGGCCTAAAGGAGAAGTAGGTTAGATGTTAAAATTAAGATATGTTCGATATACTATTAATTAAAAGATCCATCACACTTGCTGCCAAGAAACCAAAAAATATAAAAAGTCAAAGCATATGTACTTGTAAGTTTAATCTTAAGACTGGTGAACCCTCCTAACATGCGATTTGGTACTTGCTTCTAAACCTGTCTTTTATGCTGACACACACTTTCAACTTCATTTCATTCTGTATCTTGCATGGACTGCAGAGACTAATGTCTATTCACTTCTTAGTCTGCACTGACAGAAAACAATGCAGCTGAACTTCAAACTTAACCAAACAGAGCACACAATGTTCTACCACACTATGAATAATGAATTATAGCATGACTCCCCTGAAAACATCCTGTTAAATCAGGGAACAAACATTTCATATTTTAACCTCCATAACAAAGCATAGCAGAGCATATGTTCTTTCAAATAAGCAAATTATTTATTTAGGACAATTTTTTCCTCATTCTAACATTTGATAATGAATCATGACACAACAATTCAACATCAAAAGCTGCATTATTTTACTTTCATATCCTAGTTCAGTAATTTAAAAACAAAATGATACATAATAATGTAATGCATTTATCTTTATATAAGGACTACAGCTTCATCAAGGGACTTGTTAAAGTCTTATTCGATATGTAGGAATTTTATTTTGTCTAATATATATATATAGATATGTAATATAATATATAGATATGTGTGTGTGTGTGTGTGTGTGTGTGTGTGTTAGATTGCCATTCCAAACTCTCAAGTCTTATCAAATTCTACATAATTGAAATGACAACCATGACAAGACAAAATAACATTTCTACACAACGATTAAGACATTAATAAGTCCCTTGATGAATATGGGGTCCTTATGGAGAACACAGGGTTAAGGATTTTCAGGTTTTACAAAATTTTGGGGACATTTGGTTCCTAAAACATTTCAAAACCTAACACAAGCACATGCAGGTGAGCATCAAAAGCACCTCTGAGCTCATCATCACATTCCCGTCCTCGAGTGCTCTAACAGAGGTCTACCTGTTCCTCTGGCGATCATTTCAAATGAGAGTAGTTCATGAGCTCTAGCCTCCACTAGCAACTTGTTTTCTAATACTCTAATCAGCTCTTTCAAATACCATTAAAGACACAATAACTTACAGCATTACCCAATCTAAAGCTTCAAACAGAATATTTTAATGAAATGTGTTCGAATTTTCAGCTTTTAAGTGGCTGGCGTCTCAATGAAAGCTAAGCTATTACTGAAAAATGCTTTTTCTTGGACCCACAGCAGGTAAGGATTTATATAGAATTGAATCTGGCAAGTAGCAATTATTGATGATGAGCATTCCAAACGAACACAAATTAGCTCTTTCACAATCAATTCGGTGAAAGCATGAAAGGATCCAGTAAGGTACTTTTCTCTCACATAAAGTGGATCCAAAAAAACATCAAAGTGGAGTTCATTGCTTACATGCACTGCACCAAATGCTGCCTGTTTTGGAGTTCAGGAAGAGGCATATGACAAAGTCTGATTTAATGGGATTGGTCCGAGACCTGCTTTTTCATAAAAGCTGGCTACGGAGCCACCCGTATATCAAGAGGAAGCACAGCTCTGGAGTTAAACAAATAAATAAGAGCAATTAAACAAAGTGGCCACCACTCCTCGCCTGCCACTAAGTCCCATTCACCCCCACTGCATGAATGCATCTTCTTCTGCCGTAGTCCAAATACCTATATTGGGTTTTTCCCAAAAGATTACCTTTGAGGTAATTTAAAGCCAATTAAAGAACAATAACTCCATAATGTTTAAACTTATTCTACGAGAAAAAGTCAACGCAATATACAGAGCTCAGTGTAAATGAGTACATCCCCTTTGAAAAGTAACATTTAATGAACACAGAAATTTCCAAAATGTAGACAAGACCAAGTTTTATATTGAATTGAAAATAAGGTTATTGATACAACTTGGAGAACAATAATTTTCACTCAAATTAGGTGATGCAAAAATGAGTACATCCCACTGAAAGTGTCTGCAAAGCTAAATGTTATACTACAAATGTCTCATTTAACAAGAATTCAACCACAGGTGAGTCTAATTATTAATTAAGCAGACAGTTGACTATAAAAGTGTGTTACTTCCCGTTGCATGCTGTGGCATCACATGGAAGAGAATGTCACCGGAGAAAGAAAATAGTCTATATACACCAGAAAGGTGAAAACTACAAGAAGATCAGCAAAGCTTTACTTATCTGTCAGAATACTGTAGCAAAAGTGGTACAAAAATGTAAAAAGATCTCACAGGACCATCTTCTAATGAGAAGGGTTGAAGAAAATCGACATGCAAGTTCACTGCAGTTATCTAAAGAAGTAGAAAGCTAAACTGGGGTGACTATTTCCTGTGACACAATACGGCGTACACTGCTGAGGAATGGCATCCATGGGCACCATCCACGAAACACACCTCTCCGAAAGGCCAGGCACAAAAACAGCATGCCCAGAGTTTGCCAGGGCCCATGCTGACAAAAATAAAGAGAAGACTACTGGGACTCTGTACTCTGGAATGATTAGACCAAGATAAATGTTTCTGGAACTGATGGCTTCAAAACTGCATGGCGTCGCAAAGGTGAGGAATACAATGAAAAATGCACGGTGCCTATAGTGAAACATGGTGGTGGTAGTCTCCTTATGTGGGGTTGCATGAGTGCTGCTAGAGCTGAATTTCATTGATGGCATCATTAATTCACAGATGTACTGCTCAATACTGAAAGAGAAGATGCTATCACTCTGTGCCCTTGATCGTCGTGCACTTGACAATGATCCTAAACATGATACATCTAAGGTCACTGTTGGATTTCTGAAGAAGAACAGGGTGAAAGTGATTCAGAGGCCAAGACAAGTATGTCTCCTTATCTGAACCCAATCGAACACCTATGGGGAATTCTGAAAAGACAAGTTGAGCATCACTCTTCATCCAGTCTCTAAAATAGGTCATTCTTAAAGAATGGAAAAAGATAGAAAATGTCACCAACTTGTTCATTCCATGCCAAGAAGATTTGGTGCTGTCATTAAAAATCACGGAGGCCATACAAAGTACAAGATGTAGTCTACTTGTTGTGAGGTTTAATCATTTTTGCATAACCCTAATTGACCTATGGTGAAGCCAGGCCCTCAAACGCAATGAGCCAATGACAGTGTGCAGCTAACCCAATACACTTGGACATTCTCTGCTTCCACGTCCATTGAAATGCATTGCAGCAGTTAGTCAGTTTTCATTTTTTTTTTCTTGCCATTTTAAGTTTAAAATGGTCATACGGTGTGCATGGTGTATGCAACTCCAACAGGTTCCCGAGAGGCTGGGTGACTGTGTGTACTTTATTTTATTATTATTAATTTTTTTTTTATCCTTTCCCAAGCAACATCTCAATCGAGATAAGGGTCTCCTCTGGATTAAGTTTAGGTGATAAAGTTATGTGGTATCATTAGACCACAACACCAACTAAACGTGGATAAATTAAATAAGGATGTCTACATCTGTTTTAAGTTAAGTGAACAACATATTTGAACGTTATCTTTAAAATCTAATGTAACGCTAGGCTAACGTTAGCCTAACATTAGAAAACATTAACGTTAGCTTCTATCTGCGTTGTAGCCAACATGTCACTTAGTTTCATTAACGTATCTGTAAATAACCGAGATAATAAATGTGAACAAATGTTGTGCTGAATGATTCATGTAAATATTGCAGCACCAAACGGTGATGCAACGATATGCGGTTTATCACGTTTACACTGTAACCCAGTAAATTTTTGCCTGCAGCTGAAGCTTTTCATCGACCTTCTCAACAGCAAAATGATTAATATAACCCTCCAATGCATAGCTAAGGCCCGTTAGGTGACTTGGAGATGATATATAATCTTTCTGTCTCCAAAAATCACCAATTTCTTCCTGTGAATGTTGACTGTTTGTCCGAGTGAATGGAGGGGGCGTGGCTTAGCCATAGGTCAGTTTGAGTTAAAATGAAACATTTAGTCTATATTTGTAAGTTATATTATTAACCTTACTTTCATGTTATTAGTTAACCAGATGTCAAATTAAACTTAGTCTTGTCAACATTTTGGAAAAAAAAAAAAAAATGTTTACATTGAGATATTGTTTAAAATGTTGGCTGGCAGACATCACGTTGTTGAGCTGGCAAAGTTCCTGTGAAACCCTCCACCTTCCCCAGCTCCACCTGAATAGATTTGCTAAGGGTATTTTAATATATGTTATTTGCAGCAGCAGCAACATTTCTTACATGTTCACAGCAGCGTGTCTGTGTATGTATTAGCACAAGCAAGTCTCTTTACTTTTTATTTAAGTACAGAACATTTAAGCTAAATTAATTTTTATAATATATTACAGAATTTTATTATCGGGCATTCATCTGATATTGACAATAAACTTGAAAATAATTAAGTTCAGTTCATCATGCAGCAGTAATTCATCAAACGATAATCAAAGAATATGTTTGTCAGTTGTGACTAAGAACTAGCTCAAGTAGATTTTCATATATTTTAGGGTCATGATGTTTAAGGAGTCCACAAAATAAAACTAAAGGGAAAGTTCACTCAAAAATAAAAATGTCATACAGGTTTGGAACAACATGAAGTAGCCTAAATTAAAACAAAAGTTCAATTTTGGGGTGAACAATCCCTTTAAAAGTAGCAGTCCATGAGCTTCATGCAGGTGATAGTAATTGGGAAGACCTGTGTAAGCTGATGGGACTAAGCCAAAGCTCAGTTTCTGTCTCATATAGAGTGTAAATGTTTTAGCTCAATCCACCTTCCAGAGATCCGGCTTCCTGCAGAGTTTAGTTTCACTTTTAAACAAACAACTGAACCAGTTATAATGTTCTTTCAGCTCATTCGAAAATTGCAAGCAGGTGTGTTGGAAATAAATTCTGCCGGAAAGTAGATCATCGCTGTTGGATAAGCTTAAATTATATGGTGGCCGAATACTTTGGAGGAGAAAACAACAACAGGGAAACTGGTGTGTCCTTAATCTGACCTCTAACAACATATCCATACATACATTATATACCCATCAGCCCCATGACAGAATAATGGAAATAAAAAATGCCCCACTGATGCCTCCACAACAACAGCAGTTGCACAGCAGCAATTATGGTGACAGAAACCGAATCTTCACCAATGCATCAAGGATGTCAGCTGACAGGTTCCTGCATTTCCAGGGATAATATCTCTAATACCATTTAAGGAATACAAATCTAGTACAATACAGTGTTATTGCTAACTAAATTATTTGTTATTTGAAAGTTAGCTAAATGTTCAGTGAATTGAAATAAAGCTTAAAGGGTTAGTTCACGCAACAATGAAATTTTGGGTGAACTAACCCTTTAAATAAATATCATAAATAAAATAAGTTGAAATTTTAACATACAGAAAACTTAAACTGAAATAAAAAATAATAATTTGGGGAAAAAAACTAACTATTAAAGGGGTCATATGACGCGATTTCATGTTTCCCTTTTTATTTAGTGTGTTAGCTGTAAGTACAAGTAGATCTGAGATTAATCTACATTAATAATAATACAATTCAATATGTATATCCCACATTCCATAGTGCAGTTAAATGGGCTTATGTGTAGGTTGTAACTCAAAAAAAAAATGTACATCATTTGTACATTTATGATCCAACCATAATGTAATAGAAAGAATGAAAAATTGACGGTCCACCATGGTTGCCTCTATCAGCCTGTAGGCTCAATTGTTTGTGAAGGAGTCGGGTCTAAATTGGTGTGAAAATTCCCAAAATGTGACGTCATGCGTTCTCTTCTACTTGAGCTTACATCCGTACGGCAGCCATTAGTAAGCAGCGGGAATTGCTAGCATTAGTGTTTCAAATCCTTATCGTTTAATAGCCCAGCCCAATGATCTGGTATCAGCTTGTTCATTTGCGTTTTCCGGATCAGATTTGGGCTCGGATTGATAAAATAGAACTGATTAACACCTGTCAAAATTGCTTTGGGAGATGATGTTCCAAATATGGTAATGGGCGTACAAGCTTAAGGTTTTTCGGCCAACCTTAATAACCTTGATCACTGGCCAATCATATCACACTGCACTTTTATGTTTAATGATGAGCTTTGAAAAATCAAGCGTTTCAGAAAGTGCATAGAGACACGTACATTTTTTTACCTAAAACCGCATATACAAATTGCATTAAACTAAATATACAAAATAATGTTCTTTTTAGAACCATCATATAACCCCTTTAATAAATACTACAATAATATATTAATTATACTAAAATTACACTGGCACAGTACCATTTCAAATCAAGAAGAAGAAGCATGGGAGACAAGTAAAACCAAGTGAGTATAAAAGCATAAAACTCAGTTTTATGATAGCACACTGCTTGATGAACAAACATCAGCTAACAGCCCTGACAACAGTAGAAGACTAGAGTCAACATGTGATATTTACCATGAATGCTTCCAGAGACCTTTACGGTCATATTCTTTACACAATACATTCAAATCCACCCACTACAACAAGCAAACAGCTTCAGATCCAAATTAATAATTGGATGGATAAAACAGCACTTATTTAAATCAGCTCTCAAACCAAATAATCTCCAGAGTGATTACATTTTAACTGAGAACCGATTCAACAGAAATTAGGAGGGATAATATGGTATTCTGTGTGATAAGTGCAAAGACTCTTTCAAACTAGAGATCTAAGATATCAGATTGGCGGTAAAACGTAGCAATGACTCACTGGACCGATTTCAGAGTGAAAAAAAGAAATAATGGAATGGAAGGGTCAGCCAATGTGATCTCTTTTGAGAGCAAAGGAACAAAAAAGCATGTCATTTACTCAGTTAGCACATGGGAATGGTCAAATTTCATTTGCAGTAGACTACTCAAATGATCTTGAATAATCTCAGCGCAAGAAATTCATCCAGCTACAGAGCAAAAAGAAATCTTAAAATAACTTATATGAAATGTCTACTGTCTTCTCAGTAAAAATATGCATGAACATTGTCACATTGTCACTATGTTAAATGATTGGCTTGTTTTCTTCAAAGCTCAAATGTAAAGGCAAGGTTTAAAAAAAAAAAACATATGGCCAACTATGATTTAACTATTTTACATGTTAATATATTTATATTTATAATGTGTATTTTTTTTTTTTTTTTGGTTCGCATTATGGACCTAGAATGTAGTTATGTAACTCCCAATGGAGGGACAGAAAGCTCTCAGATTTCACCAAAATGTCTTCATTTTTTGTTCTTACTTTCGTTTACAACTTAAGTTTCACTAACCTTAAAAAAAAACAAAAAAACATGGCAGCACTGCTCAAACGCATTGGTTTATTCTGTGGCATTATGATCTAGCACAGCAACACAGACTTTCCCACAACATCCTATTGGAATATTCTCAATATCCTTTTGATTTCTACAAAACAGGGAGTTCAGCTGACACTAATAATACACTGTCAGGGTAAACCGTCCATGCTGAACAAGGTTAACATTCATAGAACACCATGGAAACATGAGGCTATGCGAGAAGCTGTCCTTGAATCTTGAAATGTAAAAAAAAAAATAAAAAAAAAGATAAGAAAAAAATATTTGAAAGTGTCCTTGTACACATCGTTTCCCACACACATTGTATTAACTAAAAAAAGAGGTGACATAAAAAGGGTAAGTAAATTCAAATTCACAGAGCTCTGCAATGTTTTCTATAAAACTAGTTTCGTTTCATCAGGAAAATTGCTATCTGAGAAGGCTGATGGATGTAGGCAAGCTTTTCAAAATGCTAGTTTTCGAATGGAAAACAGGCCAAGGCCCCAAAGACACTCCCCTCGAGGATATCTGCTCCACTCAATCCCTTAAGCCTCAATCCTTTTATTTTCTTCTTATTTTCAGAGTATACAAGGGAGAAATTCAGACTCACGGCAGTGATAAAGTCAAAAGCGCTGAATCAATTTGACGACTTCAGTGTTCAGAACATTAGATACAGACCTGAAATGAATTTTTTTGTTCCAGTCCGTGTGCTTTAAACAAGTTTCGGGCCACTTAAATAAATCCGAAGTTCACGCACACAGTTCAAACTGTTAGCAAAGTTACTTCTCTTAACAATTCCAAGAGATTAGATCTGGCATTTTCACACATAGAATAATAAAACGGCCTGTATTTACCGTGTCCGTAAATTTGTTGGACTGGGTTGCCCATCGTAGACTGAAAGGATGTCAAAGTCCTCCTCTAAGGCAAAGCCTTGAAATACCAACTGTATCCGGTTGTGTTCCTGTGCCACAATCACCCATGTGCAGTTGGCGTAGTTAGGATATCCATACGGGTATCCGGGGCTTTCTATTGTCCCATTTGGACTGTGTAGTGTGTGACTGCAGTTTTGAGCTGTGAAAGAGAAAAAGAGAAGAAAATATTATAACATGTCAAAAAGTAAATACAAGGCTTTAAAGAACCCCTGTTACATGAAATGCAAGTTATGATCTTGTCTGTCTACTTTGTGGTTTTAATATGGTTGAAGAGAAATGACCAAATTATAACAAGTCAACACCATTGCATTGGTGCAGTGGATTGAGTACTTTTACTCCATAAGACTGCAGTGTACCATCTAAAAATACCAGCTGGGCTCTGTGCAAGTAGGGCTGGCGGTATATCGATATATATATATATAAAATCGATATATATATATATAAAAAAGATAAGGCAATACCGTTTATCATACATTACGATAGAGTTAGCTGCTGCAGTGAAAGTACATAACCCAAATAATCCTAAACATAAGGCATTTTTTTTTTTTATATTAAGGGTTTAAAATAACTCGTAAGATATAGGCCTTGTTAAAACGAAGGCCTTCACGGCTTCCCTGTCAGATGCTCTTACACTGACAGATACATACTAGTGCTGACAGATGGGCTAATTACTTTGCATTTAAGATGAGGCGTTTTCCTCAGCGCATAACTTACATTTTACAGGCATATTCTCCAACTGTAAACGTTAGAAAGACATGCAAATATTTCCATTTTGCTATCAGGAGTGGTCGAGCCTTTAAGCAAGCGAGTCTCTGCGCAAACATGTGAACAAGCGCTGCTGCGCACCAAAGAGACAGAGCTCAAAGAATACACGTGCCATAATTCTGACTAAAATATAGCTACACTTTGGTAAAATATTTGTTACTTTGCATTAAATGTACTATTGTATATGTGGAATTTTAAAACTACAAATAAGTATGTTTATGATAGCAGTAGGCTAAACAGTAAAATTATGTTGTGTTCATAAGTTAACATTTTTGTGTTTATATAGTTTCATTTTTAATGTTATGATTCTAACTTCTGCTTCAAAACACTTTTCCTGTTTAAAGTACTTTTTGTTTTTTGCACATAAAGCATGTCTAACCATCTAGAGTCTGGTTACATTTTATAGCCTATTTGTTTCCACAGCCTTCAACATGAACACTGTTTGTAGGATAACATTGGGCTGCATGTGAAATTACATTGTTAAATAAATAGGCAACAGATTTTTTTTTTTTTTTTTTTTTTAACCAAGTAGAAACGGTATAATATTGATATGGTATATATATATATATATATATATATATATATATATATATATGTCTGAATTGCATTATGCGGTTGACCATATCAATATTATACCTTTTCTACTTGGTTAAAAAAAAAAAAAAAAACAAATCTGTTGCCTATTTATTTAACAATGTAATTTCACATGCAGCCCCTTTGGATAAAAGCATATATTTGGATAAAAGCATATAATCCAGGTTTAAACATTAGCAATACATTATTATCTATTTGATAACTTAGTCATGCCAAAGGCTGAGAGATACATAAAACACTTTTAAATAGGCCATTCTGATTATTAAAAGATGAGTTTTAAGGGATGTAATTATTGACTGCAAGGGGGACTTTAAGGTACCACTGCATTCAAAGGACAAATCCATTTTTAAAACTGCATGCTGTTATTAGTCTAAACGATCCTGAAAATGAAATTGTATATTTTGGAACAAAAAAATGTCAACAGGAAAATGTCAACATGTATTTCTTATTAGTAAGTTGGCGTAGGACATTTGCAAACAATGATTTTGTGATTTACAACCTTCAGAAATTACGAATATGTTCATTTGCCAGTTTGCTCTGTGCTTTAGAAGGATTCATTTACATTAATTAATGTGTTGTTTGATCTGACAGGTCATTTAATCATTGGCTAGTAGGCTACAATAAAATGCTTCCATATTAAACTCCTTATAATGTCCATGTAATTATGTAAGCGTTTACTCAAGGTGCATATAATGAGACCAGCTAAAATGACTAATATTTATCTGTTTTTACCCTGCATGTAAAGTCCTAGAGCAATAATATTCAATTTCAAGAGCCAATTAAATTAGCATTTGGTCTAGTACATGGATACTGTTAGCTGCCCTTGCTATTGCCACAGCTTTATCAGTGGTCAATAAGAAGTTTCCACAGAAATTCTAAGAAGGAGGAAAGAGTAGAAATGATACCACCCTTGGTTATTAATTAGACTAATTTTAATAACTCCATATCGCCTGCAGCTCAGGCTGCACTCCTCAGCATTAATTGCATTTCTCTTTTGCATACTTGTCAGCGACATCTTATAAAATATTGCACTCAATCTGAAATTTTAATAACTGTGTGTGGCTCCATCCATCAGTGAAAAGCCTGGCCTAAATTACTAGTTCTGGACAGGTCCGTAGCCACACCTTTAATTAATTGTCCCTTCTTGCTTTAATAATCGTTAATGTTCTCCGAATTTCCTTCACTTTTTTTTTTATTTTATTTATTTTTTTATTTTTTTATTCCATCCTCTCCAGGAAACTTGCATATCTGCTACAGTCACACAGAACCCGATGGCATGGTCCAACTACTCCCTGCAGTTAAAATAGAACAAAATAAATAAATAAATAAAATAAATGAATAAAAAATAAAGAATTTAGTCAGACAAACATGTTTACACTAAAAATAAAGGAGTTTATACCTGTGGCTAATTTCATTATCTGCCAAATGACTACAAAGGCCTCCCTCTGAGTTCTACAATTATATATATATATATATATATATATATATATATATATATATATATATATATATATATATATATATAGAATAACTTGCTTGCAAAGAATTTTTTTTTAGGTAAATGTTTGCACATTAAGTGAGAAGTTGCATATGACTGTGATTCTACCACTGTAAGATGTAAGCTTAACTCTTTCCTCACCACTGTCATTTACCTTTCTAGCAAACCATGTTTTCATATGCTAGGGGGCTCTGTCCCAGATTTTCTAAGTAAAGACCCCGATATACTTAAACCAAAATCAAAAAACAAACTGATGGGACGTCATTTCAAACAAAATCAGGTCAAAATGAAATTAATTTTGTGTGACTTCCAGGAGTTCGGAACAACTTGCCAAAGCTGCCAGGTAAGCCCCTTTGAATTACCATTGGTCCATGGCGATTAATGGGCAATAAGTAGATGTGCTCTTAGGCTCCGCCTTCTTTGACATGAAAAGTCGCTTTATAGTAGAAAATGTAGTTGTAATTATAGTTGAAAGACACTGACAATGTTTTCATGTTTAATACTGTAAAGTTGATTGCTTTTAATCAATTTATTGAATAAAGTGGTAGGCAGGGCCGGATTCAGCCAGCCCCACTAGGGGGTGCAGGTAGAATATCAGGGGGGGCAGCAAGTATTTATTTATTTATTTATTTTTTTTTTTTGGGGGGGGGGGATTGTATCATTTCACAATATATATAAAAAAATATATATTGTGAAATGAAAAAATCCTATATCGTCCAGCTCTAATCTATCAGCTCATTTGATCCATTTGATTTTATGTTGGATGCCCTTCCTGACACTACCCTCTGCATTTATCCGGGCTTGGGACCGGCACAAATAGGACACTGTCTTGTGCGCTGTTGAGGCTGCATTTATCTTTCTTTTTTTCTTTCTTTTTTTGTCATCTGTCTGTCTGTCTGTCTTGTCTGTCTGTCTGTCTGTCTGTCCTTTCGTTTTTTATCTCAATCTTTTTTATTTATTTATTTATTTTTTTTTTTTGTTTTAATTTCTTTAGCAGCTTATATCAGTCATTAGCATCAGTCGTCTGCTTTTCTGTGCAAAAGTCCTAACAAATGCGTCCATATTTAGACCTGTTGTTATGGGGTCTCGTGCTCTTTGAGAGATCAAAATTAAGAGCTTCAACCCATGAACTGCTCCTTAAACAAAGATAAAGAACTGATTTGTATCATGACAATAAAGAGGGCTCAAACATTAAGGGCTCAAACATTATTAATTATGAGAGTCTCAGTCTACACATTACATTATCAATGGTGTTTTAGGATGCCAAAAAATTATTATAATAATGTAATAACGATTTAAATATAATTATTCCTATGACGTAAAATCCATATATAGCCTATTATTTAGGCTACTATATGAAAATGTATATTTTAGTCTGCATTACACTATAATATAGGAAAATTAAAATACTTTTGTCCTTATTACTACACTTGCAAGAAATAAACCTTAAACTTGTATTTAGGGGGAAACAAACACCAGCTGATCGCGTGAGCAAAGTGCACACGTTTCTCTAAATACCCAGCACAAACAGAATGCATATTCTTAAAGTCTTGTGCTCTTTTATGAAAACAAAAAGCCATATCATGGTTTCGATTTTAGTTCATTGGCAAAATATAACGCTAGAGACCTTCATGTCAGTTTATACATTTTAAGTCTCATGTTCAGCAAAAGGCGGATTCGAACTCGAGTCCGAGCGCAAAAACTCATTCACGAACGACACGCTCTACCATATACGCCACTGTCGCTGTTCCGTGACGTGCGTGTTTTGTTAAAAATTTACATCGCTACCGGCCTTTGCGAGATTGCGACCAGTAGCTAATTTGAATGAGGGATAGAGAGCAGAGAGCGCTCACTCTGACCATTTTTCTTGAAATATTTTTTAAATTTCGGATCTTTGCATGCCATCACGTTTGGGGGGGCAGTCACGGCATTTGGGGGGGCATTGCCCCTCCTTGCCCATGCCTATATCCGGCCCTGGTGGTAGGCCTACATAAATGAACGTGACTGGAATGCCGAAATGCAGAGCTGGTGCAAACGTCCACATCGCCAGGATCAGATGCTTTCTGGTAACAGTATTGCTAATGTAACGGAGGCCAGCTAGTAGTTGCTGTGCAAGTAAACCTCACTCTGATCTCAATAAGCGCTCTAGCTACAGACAC
Organism: Pimephales promelas; assembly: GCF_988280905.1. NCBI lineage: Eukaryota > Metazoa > Chordata > Actinopteri > Cypriniformes > Leuciscidae > Pimephales > Pimephales promelas. Next base: position 25,233,788 of record NC_142786.1, on the reverse strand, counting down.
TACAGTCTTTAGGCTCCTTGTTGGAGCACCTGACTCTCATGCCAGTGACCCAGGTTCAAGGCCTATTCGGAGCGGGTCAAGTAGGATGGTAACAGTATACATCTGCTCACATATTTCAAACTTTGTTTTACCCAAAGTGAAAGAATGAAAAATAACTTGGCAGTGAGTATATCGGGGCCTTAAATAAGAAGAACCCGCATAGGTGTTTACATGCAAATAAGCTAATATGATCACCAACATAAAAACAAAACAAAAAAACTAACACACACAAAATCAAAAGCTAAACCAATGTAAACGTATACCTAATCCTACAGTTTATCCATTTATTTGATTCTTAAATGGAATTTCTGTGGGGTTAGGTGATTAAAACAGCATTAGGAATGCATAATTAGGGGACATCTGTTATCACCAAAGCCCATATTCCTTGAAAAAAAATAACCAACACCCGCTAACAAATGAGAACCCAGCATGTCCGCATATAGCACATGTTTGTCTAACATATCAGAGTGGAGATTACACTGAGATTACGCTTAATGAAAAACCAAGCTCGCTCAGCATGTCACATATGCACAAATTTTCTAAACATTTACCGAAAGCAAACACAGCGTGTCATAAACTCATATAAAGTTTCCAATGCAAAGATCCTAAATGTTCAACATAGAATATAATCATGTAAGAAAAAAAAATAAAATAAATACATTTTCTCATTCAGTTTGCATACACTTTGAAGGATTTTGTAGGATAACTTCCGAGCACAACTGGGATTTGGATTTCTTAAGGCGGAAAGCGTTGCCTGCCAGCACAGAATTTTAATAATTAAGTGAAAATGTATCTGAGAAAGGAAAAACCTGAGGTGCTTTTTTTAAGCTAAGTATTTCTCAAACAACTGGAAAACAGTTGAGTGGTATTCAGATAATCCGCTCTTGGGCAGTGGCCACATTTAGTGTGGTTTTCCAAATGATAGTGGAACAGACCGTTTAGGATTTGGAGGATGTCTTTCTTTGAGTTTAAAAGGCATGGTGCCTGTGCTAAAAGCACTCGACACAAATTATTTAGGCTAGACGTGTCACAAAATAAACTGCTAAGCAGAGAAAGCCAGGATTCATTTGGGAGCTAAGATGTTTGTGGCTCTTCACGATTCATTTCAAGCCTGTTTGCTTGACTCATATTCTAACCATACTACAGTAGATTAGCATAAAACTTGAAACCGTGTACTTATTTTGAGAAGGTAGAATGTGCAAGGGAAGGAAACGATCCATCATTTTTGATCTCAATTCAATAGAAATGTTTGTGTGAGGTTGTGCCAGCATGAACCATTGTGAAAAAAACACTTGACCTCTGGATACAGACTCTTTTATGGCTCTGTGGGGTTTTGAGGTCTTCTGTGAACCACAAAAATGTCATTTCACCATTGAGAGGAATGCTGGCCAAAAATGAAGAGATTCATTCATTCTAAAATATCAAGAATCTCTGTCCAACAAAGATCAAGAACAAAATGGACACACTGCTCCAGGGGGACAGATGTGTATAAAATGAGATTCTTCCATAATTAACCTTCTAATAAGCAATGCATGGTTTTGTATGCAAAAGCTGCATTTTCTCTCTGCATCTGTTGTAAGGACAAAGAATATACATTGTCCAATTAGTACGAAACATCCTGGTCAATATACAGTAGGTCTACGATTCTTTAATTCACAACCTTTATCACAGAAGAATAGCCAATAGTTTAATGTTTTAAATGTTGTGTTTGTGAATTTTGTTTAATTTTGTCTTCTCTGCGTATGATCTTTGACGTGTACCCCCTAAACCTGCATTATATGACTGACGGACAACAACGGTTTGAGCGAAAAATGTCAAAATTGAAAATACTGTGGAAACAAAGACACCTACATCTTGGATACCCTTGAGGTAAGCTAAAACATTTAAAAAAAATAATTTGAAAGTGAACTATCCCTTTTAAGGTGCATTATACTAAAATAAGGTTTACGTTGATGGATAAATTGAAAAAATATGAAACATGTTTTCTACAAGGCATGGCATCCTAAGAAAATATTTAGACCAAAAAGGTAAAAATTTGTTGAGAAACATATAACGTATGCTTATACAAACGTAACAAGTATGGTATTTTTTTTTACAAATACAGATACCTTTGTCACATTTTAGAGCAACATCAAGTAACCTTTCCTCTGCGGACGCCCTACAGGTTAGAAGCGGAATTGTCCATTACCGCAGCTTACCGCATCCTACTGTCGCACACAAACTCGTTGTTTATCCAGCACCGGCTTTGAAATGAACGATGTCCACAGAATAGGTAGAGTGTGTTGCATGATTTCATGAAAGTATTATGTATTGCGACATCAAAAAATGAAGAAAAACAAAATAATGACTATTGTAACGCTTGACGTAAAGCAAGTCAAATTTGAAGTTTTCTCATGTCTCATTAGAACTACAAAAACTCCTGGCGATCTTACATAGCGTGGTTATAGCAGATATAGGACCGCAAAGCGAATCCACAAGTGCCTTTCACCCGGTTATGACTTAATGAACCACTGAAACAATTTTGGTTCATTATTTTATGGTAGAAAATCTTACTTAGTGTTGCTTTAAGTGAACTTAAGGAAGTTCAATTGTTCAATTGAATTTATCGAGCTGAAAGGAAAAAGGAAAAGCATAATGTAACCTTATGTAATTTCTTGCCTTGAGCCTACAGTACATTTACAAATGCATTATGAAAGTAACAATTGAATATAAGTGACATGCAGTGCTGCATAAATCTCCAAGAGGCAAAAAACCTCCATAGTACTTTCTTTTGAAGAATCAAGGAAGCATTTGTGAATAGTCCCACACAGTCAAATAATCATGTGTTCTATATAGGGCTCTTTGCATCTGTTTAGTGTTTCCCCAGCATATTGGTGGAGTGAAGTGAAAACGAAGAGAGAGCTTTGACCTTGTTTAGCATGACTGCAGAGACCACCTCCAGAGTCAACCAATGTTTGTTTTGCCTCCGCTGTTGTTTTGCTGCTACGGGGCTGCAGCGCCTCGGCATGACACTTTGATAAATCGATCGCTGCCGTGTCGTACTACGGCAGGACAGCAATCCTTCAGAGTGCCCGCAATCAGTGATCTTAGGAGGGAAGGGGAGTGGGTGAAAGCAAGAGGAGGGGGGAATTCTGTACGAACAGCTGGACTGTACTTCGTTCACCTTTTTAACTAGAAGTCAACATACAATCACACTTCCACCACCGCTGTTCCGAACCCTATAAGTGGCCTCCAAAGTAGCATTTTAAGCCACAATGGCTGTTCCAATTCCATCCAATGTGGCGGTAAAAGCAATAGAAATAAATATTCTTAAAGGTGCACTGTGGTATTTTTAGCAGCATCTAGTGGTGAGGTTGCGAATTGTAAACGTTAGAAGTTGCGGTGTCTGAAAGGCTAAGATGTTATCATCTGAGACAGCATAGTAGCCAGTTAAGCAGTGATGTTTCTTTACAAACATAAATTAAGAAATTAGGTTTATTTAATTATTCAGTAAAACGATATGTTATTGCGAATATTATTGTTACTTGTTCTTCATTGTGTCAGTGTTTTATTTGCTGCTTCTTTGCACAAAGAACAACATAGTGACGAAATGTTTGTCCGTTTCGGGCTACTGTAGAAACATGTCGGCACATTTCAATGTAAGGGGACCCGTAGATCGAAATCGCTCATTCTAAGGTAATAATGTATTCATGCACCTTTAAATACTTTGAGAAAATTGGATGTTGATCATGCTGATTTACGATTTGTGACTGGTATAAGTGTGTGTACACATCACTGTAACATACCCAGTCTTACTGGGTAAATTACCACAGTATACATCTAGTTTATTCAAATACTGTGGTAGTATCTATAATACTAGATCAACAATCAAACTTTTACTCAAGAATCCAATTTTCCATACAGAAATACGTAGATAGATCAGGCTTTTCTAGACTATGGAATGAGCTTCAGGGTATATCACCTATGAAATATGTAGCATCTCTCGCTTCATTTAAAAATATCTTAAAGGAGCAGTTAACTTAAAAAAAAAAAAAAAAAAAATTGCTGATTTACTCACCCCCATGTCATCCAAGATATCCATGTCCTTCTTTCTTCAGTCGAAAAGAAATTAAGGTTTTTGATGAAAACATTCCAGGATGTTTCTCCATATAATGGACTTCAATGGGAACCAAACAGTTGACTGAACAAACTGCAAACTGTTCAAAGTGCTTTAAATGATTCCAGATGGTGAATGAGGGTCTTACTGTTCGAACTAGTTTATCAAAATGAACAAATCTTTTTTCGTGTCATTTGGTTCATTCAACGAACGAAATGAACTAATTGACTCGGAAAAAGGATTCGTTCATTTTGATAAATGAGTTCGGACAGGAGAAATATGGAGAAAAATCCTGAAATGTTTTCATCAAAAAACTTAATATCTTTTCAAATGAATAAAGAAAGACATGGACATCTTGGATGACATGGGGTGAGTAAATTATCAGCAAAAGTTTTTTTTTTTTTTTTTTTTTTTAGTGAACTACTCCTTTAAAGTCAGTTTTTATAGAACGGTGTAAATATTTTAACAGTTGATTAGGATTTGTATTGTTTCTCAGATATGGGTACTTCTGCTCATTTACTATGTTGTGTTATGTACTACTTTGTACTTTTTTGTTTGTGCTGCCTATTGTCACGGTGTGGGTCTTGTCTGTCACATGATCCTGCCTTGTGTCTTGTCATTTTGTTAATTTTTTGATTGTTTGCTCATTGCAAACCACTATATGTGCACACTGAGACGAGAGAGGTATATATCAAATCGTCTTAATTAAGGGAATAACATATTTTAATAAGAAAAAACAATAACAACAAAAAAAAAAAAACGGTGGAGTATCCCTTTAAAGTAGTGCTTTCTATTGGATTCTCTCTCCGCTTCATTCCTGCCTCTACATCACACCTATCTTGACCAGGAATCCCAGGTAGAAGAGATATTGTATCTCAATAGTACCTTTCTGGTAAAATAAAAGATAAAAAATGAAATGAAAACATAACGGTTCATTGAGTAAGGTTGTTATGTATATAATATTGCATTTCTGTCAACAGATCCTCCTAAATATTACACAATGCACCTTTAAATATACTTGTTGTACATTTCAAATCTAATTACATATAAATGTACAAATACAATAAATTCATGAAGTTAATAGAATTATTTAAATAATCTAAATTATGTCACCCAAAATGTCTGTGTACAGTGTATATTTATAGTAATTGGAGTGCCACATAGTTTATCTTGCTTGCATCCTATATATTGTAATAAATTGCACAAAAAGTGTGCTTGTGTGTGAGGAACGCTATTACGCGATTCCATTCCAGTTTAGATGACTAGGCAGTATGCAAGGTTTTGGTACAGAACTCATGACACTCAATGTAAGATAACGCCAGTCTGTGTCATTGGCAGAAAATTTTGGTTTCTTTGAACTATTATTGCATAAAGCTTTTGATGTGATTGTGAATACATGACATCAGCAATCGCTGCCAAAGCACAGCTTTAGAACATACATTGGAATCAGTCTTTGAATGACATTGTTTGGCAAAAACATAATATCCATAATAGAAAATTCAATTTCTATGCCTGTTACCTGCACTACAGACTAAACATGCTGTTCTGCATTCACCCTCTCTTCTTCCTAACTTTTCTCTTGCTTCCAGCAGACCGGACTGACGTGGACTGGATTGGAAGATCTTTACCAAAGGCTAGATGGATATACAGACCGATGTCATTTTACTATTTCTCTATTATCTGGTAAATCTCATTAGATCTTTATAAGGGACAAGGTAACACAACGTAAAAATGTTAACTTAAATTCTTCAAGTACACTTTCTTTTCCAGGTTAATTTAGTGAGTGTTAAAAACGCATCCAAGTAAGAAAGCATAACGCAACGCTTGAAGTTGGTTTTTGTTTTAAATCATAAACAGTTTTGAATAAGAAATGGTATGTTTTTAAGTTTCATCTAATAACGTGCTTTTGTAAAGAAATTAAGTGATTTAGATTCAATGGAATTTTATTATGTACTAAAAGGATGAGCACAGTAAATAGCATATGTCTTGCTTACGGCATGATTGCCTCTTATTAGCATGTGCTTTGAAACGTGCTGTACATTGTGAATTAGGTTGGTACTAATTTCATCTGTTCTTCCTGCACCTGTCAAATGTATACATCCGGAAAAGGGAGACGTGGAATGTACGGTATAGCAAACACATCCAGGTGAAACCTCCCACTTCTGACAGAGTTAAAAGTGAGGCTAATTCTCCGCAAGCCATAGCAGATAATCTTTACAATCTCTGGAAATGCATTCCTTTTAGCTTTTCTGCCATAGCTCTGCTGTAAATTGGGCACCTAAGAGACAAATGGGTCTGACTCACCAGTTTTCATAAGCACTTCAAATCGATCATATTTCCTTTTTTTTTTCAATGACCAGTGGAAAATGCCATTAGGGCCTGAGTTCAGTTACACCACCAACAAGGCAGATGTGAATGGGGATTTCAAAAATGCCAGCACAAGAGGAAAAACAACCTTCTTAGTCCCACAAATCTCTCTATGTACAAGCAGCTGCCTTCTAATGTGTCAAAGCATTGGCTCCAGGCTCCATCATATCCGCATTAACCGAAGAATGCCCGCTATTACAATGGAAATCAGCAACCTCAGCTTTCCTTGGTAAATCCATATATTACGCTAATGTTTGCACAATGTTATTGCGGAGACCATTATTTGAAAGGCAAATGCTGTGGAAAGAGGAGAAAATTGTCTCTACTTTAGCACCACAGTGGGTCAACACAGTAGCGGTCCATGTGACAATCGACACAGCTTTGTTTAGTCAGTGTGACACTTTCAGGTGTGAATGATTTGTCTCTGATGTTTCCAATATCGCATGTTTATCAGTACAAGCACACAGATTGCTTGTTGATCTGAGGAGATGTTGTCATAGAAATTAGCCGGGCATTTGGTAGAACAGTCAAAGGACACATTTTATCAATTTATTTATGCATTTCACTTAATGCTATGTGCCATATTTCCATGATCTATGTTGGAGCTACAGCATTCCATTAGTGTGTTTGCCATCAAAACAGTGTGTGGAAGTTTCATGAATATTTAATGAGGTAAACTCTGATGCAGTTTATGACTGGCTGTGTTGCTAAATAACGCATAATTTTGTATAATCTTGTGGCACCGCAATTTTGGAGTCCAATTTTCAGTGTCCAAACCAGACATGATACGATAAGAAGAGCATGTGTTACACAATTTTAGCATTGTTAAAAATACATAGGGCAGGTATGTATGTAGCGGCGTCGTATTGCGTGTGGTTGTAAGTGGCTTTAAAAAAGGTATTTAGAGTTAAATATAAATGAAGCTCAATCTCAGCCTAATGTCAATAACCTCTTGATTACACTACCTGTAGTCTTTTCTTTAATAGAAGCAAAAAAAATTTTTTTTTTTTTAAATATGGGTTACAGCTAGCCCCAATGGAAGTGAATTGGGCCAATCTGTAAATGTTTACACATTCAAGTATTGCCAACAATATTATGTGTGATAACATAATTAAAGTAAGTATAAATGTTAAAGGGATACTCCACTTTTTTTGGAAATGGGCTCATTTTACAACTCCCCCAGAGTTTTACCGTTTTCGAATTCAGACGATTTTCTGATATTTAGAAGAATATCAGTAACCAGGCAGTTTCTGGTCTCATTGACTTCCATAGTAGGAAAAATATATATATACTATGGAAGTCAATGAAACTAGAAACGGTCAGGTTACTGATATTCTTCTAAATATCAGAAAATCAGCTGAATGGATTTGAAAACGGTAAAACTCAACTGTTTCACTCTGGGGAGGTTGTAAAATGAGCCTATTTCCAAAAAAAAATTGTAGTATCCCACTACACTATAAAATTGTAGTGGAGTATCCCTTTAACACACTCAAGTATTGCCAACAATATTATGTGTGATAAAATAATTGAAACGATAATCCAACTTTACCACTTTGTAGCCATGACAGCAAATATCATAAAAGGACCATAAAAAGGACGAAAACAACTTTATTGCCCAAACATAATACAGATGTTTTAGCAGTGGAATAAATGTGATTTACTTCCATTTACTTCCATTGAAAGTGACTCACTGCAACCTTGAATTTATTTATTTATTTTTTGAAAAGAAAAGATTTTATTGAACTTGTATTGAACCAAGAATATTGCTTTAAGAAGATTCAGAGTCATGCACAGTAACAAAACAAAAAACACACACGCTTGATTGCAATAGTCGCTTCAATAAAAGCCTTTTATCATCATGGGCATCAGTTCCAACACCACCGTATTAGGTTCACATTAAATATGCATTCACAGTGTCTATAGTGACTACTAAGATATGCTGTTGTGTTTGCATGAGGTGAATGTTTTAATTCAGCCCGGAGCGCAAAATGATGTCGACCTGCATGTTAAAGTGACTTAGATATTCATTACATTATGAATATTACAGGTTTGTGTTTTGTTTCTTTGCCATGAGCAACGAATGCTCGAAAATGGACCGGATGGCCTCAATAGCTCAGCGTTTCAAAGAGATGCTCCAAACTGAGCAGAGAGCTCACATAAGCAGTGCAGTTCAGGCAGAATTTAGTGCACTTTCAGCCCCATTATGGAGCCACAATGGCCCAGTGTTCAGATCTAACATGGGCCTTCAATGAAACTGGATTCAGTGGGCTCCAGTTAATCTCTCTGCCTCCTCCTTCTAGCACACAGGCAACAATTGAGGGCCAAACCACCGAGGAATTACCGAATTACTCATGCTGTTTCTTTTTCAGGGCTTAAAACTGCATAGCTAAGCATTTCATTTCTTCTCTCCGTGATTGAAGTTGTGTCTGCAATCAAGTTTGTTTAGATTCTCTTTAAATAAGCCTACAGTTCCTTTAGTCTGTGTCTGAATGAGGGGTTAAGAGGGAATGAATGTGGCCCTGTTTGTTTATTGTGCACTCAGACCGAGGCGGTATGAAGGTGTCCCCATGCCAACGGCCAACACACGATTGAGACAGAGGATGGACTTTTAATGAAGAACTCTGTCGCCCCCCATTCTGATAAATCTGCCCTTCTCTCTTCAAGGCTGTAATTAATGGGTTGAAATGATTCCAGGAGACCGCAGGTCCAAAGGGGCCCATAAAAACAACCACTGAATTGATGGAGGAGGATGAAGTATAATGAAATGAATGTATTTTATGTCAAACAAACAAATAGGTTTGGTAAATAAAAACATGTTGTACTTTGTGAGAGAAAAATGTAATATTTAATAAATATGTGCTCAGAAAATTATATGAAATGGGATTGAGTAGGGGTCCAAAAAAAATCCCAAGAGCAGGATCCAGTACAATTTACTTCAGATTCATGCATTTTACATTTTGTTGTATTTTTTTATTATCTACAATTCAAAATTGCACAGTGAAGAATGATTCATATTTATTGGTCAGTGTAGTTAAATTGATTCATTTTACAACTTTCTTACAGTACATCTCTACAGCGGGATGCTACTTAACACCGAGCTTTGTTTGCCTTTCACGTGTCACTGGATCGATGCTGTTTTAGTAATAGAATAATTGAAGTTCTAAAATGATCATTTACAGAATGCTATTGATTCTCTCATATGGATGAGGGTAATGACTCCTGCTTATAGTTTAATGATTTGTTCCAATTGTTCCTTGAGCTCAAATTGGCTTAGAGTGAATACGCACTCCTACAGTAAGTCAGCATGACATCACTTCCTGAATGTACACTCAGTCTGTAATCAATAAAAAAATCTGACATAATTGACTCTGTCATGTTGTTTCAAACTTGTATAACTTGTTCTTCTTCGGAGGAACACAAAAGATGATATTTTGAATATTATTGTTAGGGAAGTATGCTTTTTCGGATGTAGCCAGAATGAATACGCACTCCTAAATCAGCATGACATCACTTCATGAATGCATACTCAGTCCATATACCTTTAAAGGGATGGCTACCAATCATTTACTCACCCTCATGTTAGTCCAAAACTGTCAAAAGATTTTTTGAAGAATGTTGGTAAACAAACAGTTTTGGTTCCCATTAACTTTCATTGTATCTTTTTGTTGCATATTAGTCAATGGAACCAATATTTCTTCAAAATACCTTCTTTTATGTTTGACAGAAGAAAGAAAATCACACAACCCTGGAACAACGTTGAGGGTGAGCAAAAGATGATATTAATTTTGGGGTGAATATCCCCTTAATGAAATGTTTCTGTTGCTTACTTTTTGACCTGCTACACTGAATTGTTAAAGGAGTAGTTCACTTAAAAATAAATAAATAAATAAATAAATAAATAAAAATAAAAAAAAACTTTTGCTGATAATTTACTCACCCCCATGTCATCCAAGATATCCATGTCATTCTTTCTTCAGTGGGAACCAAACGGTTCAAGGTCCAAAAGACAGTTTCAGTGCAAACTTTAGGGCTTTAAACGATTCCAGACGATGAATAAGGGTCTTATCAAGTGAAACGATCGCTCATTTAAAAAAAAAAAAAATAAATAATAACAAAGTTTAAGTTTTGAAAGCTCAAATTGTCGCCTTGCTCTGTTCTGACTCTGAGATTGTGACTTTCCTGTTCGAACTCATGAACAAATCTTTTCCCGAGTCAATTTGTTCATTTCGTTCGTTGAATGAACCAAATGACACGAAAAAAGATTTGTTCATTTTGATAAACGTGTTCAAACAGGAGAGTCACGAACGCGCATCACACCCTAACAGAGCAAGGCGAACATTTGAGCTTATTAAACTTAAACTTTGTTCCAGTTTAATGAGCGATCGATTCGCTTGATAAGACCCTTATTCATCGTCTGAAATCGTTTAAAGCCCTTTGAACAGTTTGCAGTTTGCACTGAAACTGTCTTTTGGACCTTGAACTGTTTGGTTCCCAATGAAGTCCATTATATGGAGAAAAATCCTGGAATGTTTGCATCAAAAACCTTAATTTCTTTTCGAGTGAAGAAAGAATGACATGGATTTGAGCTTATAAAACTTAAAATTTGTTATTTTATTTTATTAAATGAGTGATCGTTTCGCTTGATAAGACCCTTATTCATCGTCTGAAATTGTTTAAAGCCCTCTGAACAGTTTGTAGTTTGCACTGAAACTGTCTTTTGGACCTTGAACCGTTTGGTTACCATTTAAGTCCATTATATGGACAAAAATACAGGAATTTTTTTTTTTTTTTAATTGAACTACTCCTTTAACATAAACTTTTGGGGCATTGGCTACTAAGAAGTTAAAAGAGAGAAAAAAAAATAAACATTGATAAACTATAAAAAGTATACCAACCGGTCAGAGTCTTTACAGTCAGCCATGGCACCCCAATAAAGCCTCAAATTATTGCCTCTTCCAATGTATCCTTGAGTTTTCCTCCCAGACATGGAACAAGCACCGGCTGACAGGTGTGTTGCAGTGACAGCACCGCCGCACTGACACGGATTAGAGCGGATAACAGGCTGCGGGAGCCGGCGCACTACGACCTGACGGCTGTCCGCCTCACTCAGATCTGTGTGTCTCTAAACCTCCATGCCTATACCTCACTCTTGTTCTCTGTCCTGAGCTAATTTCCCGCTCTTTATCTCTCGGTGTTATCTTTTGGCATCAGTCCACTTAACTCGCTACTTGGTTGTGTGTGTTAAAAGACTGGGTGAATATTACATTCTATATGAGGAGAAAAGCTGGAGGTAGTCTGCAGCAACTAATGGCACCCCTCGGTGGAGCTCTGCCAAATAAAATCAAATTGCAGTCCTTTGACTGTGATGTTTCGTGCCAAGGAGGGACGGAGTATGGAAGGGCATGAGAGCCAGTGTAATGGAGAGAAAGAGAGGGAGAAGAGAAACAATGCAGTTTTGGGTGCACATAAATCAATTAACTGTAATCCAATCACAGCAGATAAAAGATAAGAAAAGACTATATCAATGTTCTGAAGAGAACCTGGAAGTGACAGGCAGCAAGGCAAAGGGAATCTCCATTGTCAATCTACAACATAGAGGTCACTGGATGACCGGTAGAGACCTACACATTTAATTTTGCTCAATATATATTCTATCATAATTTAGGCTCAGAAAACTGTTACAAGGTTAAAACGTTTCAACAACAACAACAAAATCTATTTTAAAAGATGTTGAGCAGCAATCCATGAACTTATTCATGGCTCTACTTGAAGGCTCTACTTCTCATATACACTACGGTTTAATAGTTTAGGGTAAGTAAGATGTTTGTGAAATAGGGTTTCTATGCTCACCAAGATTTCATTTATTTGGTTACAAAAACAGTGACATTACAATTTAATATAATGCAAATATTTTCCTTTCAAATATATTTTAAAATACTATTCATTCCCGTTATGGCAAAGTTTCATTACTCCAGTCTTCAGTGTCACATGATCCTTCAGAAATCATTTCAATAGGATGATTTGGTGCTCAAGAAACATTTCTTAAGTATTATCAATGTTGGAAACAGATTTTTTTTTTTCATTAATATTATTATTGGCAATTTAAAAGAGACACATTTATTTGAAATAGCAATATTTTATAACACTTTAAATCCATTCATGTCATTTTTGATCAACTTAAAGGAGTAGTTCACCATTAAAAAAAAAAATAAATAAATAAAAAAATAAAACTTTTGCTGATAATTTACTCATCCCCATGTCATCCAAGATATCCATGTCGGTCTTTCTTCAGTCGAAAAGTAATTAAGGTTTTTGATGAAAATATTCCAGGATTTTTCTCCATTTAACGCACTTTACTGGGCACAAAAAGGTTCAAGGTCCAAAAGACAGTTTCAGTGCAAACTGCAAACTGTTCAAAGGGCTTTAAATGATTCCAGACGATGAATAAGGGTCTTATCAAGCGAATTTAAAAAAATAAAATAAATAAATAACAAAATTTAAGTTTTATAAGCTCAAATGGTCGCCTTGCTCTGTTCTGTGATGCGCGTTTGTGACTGTCCTGTTCGAACTCATTCATGAAAATTAACAAATCTTTTTCCGTGTCATTTGGTTCATTCAACGAATGAATTGACTAGGAAAAAAAATTGTTAATTTTGAACCCATCCTGGAAAGTTTTCATCAGAAACCTTCATTTCTTTTCAACTGAAGAAAGAAAGCATGGACATCTTGGATGACATGGGTGAGTAAATTATAAGCAAAAGTTGTTTTTTTTTTTTTTGTTGTTGTTTTTTGTTTAAGTAAACTACAAAAAAAAAAAAAAAAAAAACTTTCTGACCCCAAATTTTTGAACAGTAGAATATTTGTGTGCTCTTCCAGTCACCATTACTCAGAAAATCCAACAAAAAAAACATTACAATGATGGGCCCATTTGTCTCAATATGCTCCAAATCATGTTTGACCTTGAGTCACACTTTGCCCAAAAACCCCAATGCACTCCAAAGTACACTAATGAAAAAAAGACATCTGACAGCTGAACACTATCACTTCATTCATGCCATGCTGCAATGGCTTCAGCTGCAAATGTCAGATACATATTGACTACTCTTTTAAACCAGGTCTTATGTGTACCATGATGGAAGCCGACTAAAAACCTCTCGAGGCGCAATAATTGTAATATTTGCATTTCTATATCTATGTAAATGTATCTGAGAGGCAATATATGTGCATTTCAAAGTTTTAAACTCAAAAAAGAGGGATGGAAATGCAAAAAAATTGCTACAAAGAAAATAAAGTCACCCATGTTTGCTCTATTTTACATATAGAAGGTTTCACATTCCATACTTCATGTATTCTTTTTATATAAAAATTTTGTCAATGTTCTTCAATCAGAAGCATTTATATCTCCAGTGAACCCCGTCTAAGCCTTTCACATGACAAATAAAGAACCATTTCATTATTTACTCACCCACATTTTGTTCAAGATATCCATGACTTTCTTCTGTGAAAGAATATATTTTGAAAAATTTGGAATCCATTGACTTTTCAATTCTGTTCTGCAGAAGATAGAAAGTCATAGAGGTTTGCAACAACACGAGGGTGAGTAAATTACATAGAAATCAAGTCACACGCTCATCTTAGCCACTTTATTTTAAGGATCTGATGTCAAACACTGCATTCAAAGGAGGGAAACTTTTGGTGTATGCAGCTGTATAAACAAATCCACTCACTCCTTGCCAAAGGCATCCTTCAGCCCTTTGGGAGTTGCATGCAAACAGACCTGTTTTGTAGTCTTTGCCTATAAAGTCTAAGCAAACAGACTGACAGGTGTTAATTTTCTTGGAACAAGTTATTATGGAAGGAAGAGATGAATAAGCAATGGTGTGAGAAAAACAAATGTTAGCAGGTACACACAACACTATTTGAGTGTAAGTGCTGTCTCGTTTTGAGAGAACCAGCTTGTGCTGAATTCTCTGGTGGGAGCTGTCCATGGTCCTAATTGGACCACAGCTGGGGATTACAACTCTAAGAGTCAAAGAAGAGCCAGACTATTACAGTCAGACTAAACATGTAATGTTCCTTTGTTCCCTCAGCACAAAATATGTCTAAAAGCCTTTGTTTGCTAAGGCGGATTTGGAGTCGTTTGTGAAGGCAAGCAGCGGAAAAGACGCAATGAGCAGAACTCGAGGGGAGCTGTCCGTGGTGCTGAAGTCTCACAGTACTGCGCTATCCACAATCTGCTATAAGCGATTCCTTCGAGTCTTCTTAAAACACCTGTTGCAGCTTAGCTTACATATAGCACTGGACCTCAGCTTAATAAAGTGGTAGCTAAAAAGAGACAAGACTGTTTCAAAATATTTGCTTGAGTTTTGAGGGAGCTTGAAAAGTTCTCCCTAGCATTACAACATGTTATATGTTCAAACAACCAAAGGGATTGTCCAAAACTGAACTTAACATGCGTCACGCTCGCTTAAGCATGATGAAAAGATTTCTCTGCATGCTTTCAAATTCTCATGTTCAATGGAGCCTTACACCAACTTGCATCATGGAAATGCATCTGTTTTGTGACTCTGATCGACTATAAAAGATTCTGGGCAAGGAAAATGGGATTGAGCCAAATTAGAAAAATTCCATGATGAAGAGTTGTTAGTCATTATCTTTGGCTAAAATATGAAAAGCATTTCATCTCCAGAGCTTCTGAGGTTGAGCAAGAGTACATGATTACTGGCACCCGGAATGACATTGACATATTTATTCCACATTAACTAGTTATCTATCTATCTATCTATCTATCTATCTATCTATCTATCTATCTATCTATCTATCTATCTATCTATCTATCTATCTATCTATCTATCTATCTATCTATCTATCTATCTATCTATCTATCCATCCATCCATCCATCCATCCATCCATCTATCGTAAGGTGACTAAGAGTAAACCTTTTTCACTGATGCATTGTACATTTTCCCCATTAAAACATTTACAATTTTCGAACATTTCGTGCAAGTTAACCCTCTCTTCAATCAGCAATTTGGCAATACAGTGACCATAGAGCCTATGATAAGCTCAGCCATGCCCCAGTAGCTGAAGAGGCATTAAATTTGCATTTCCTCCCATCTAGAAAAAAAGGCCCGTTTTATTTCACCAGTCATAGCTTATGCGCTTACACGAAAACTCTAAAAGGCTTCCAAGATATACTCGGTTTATTAATGAAGCATGAGAGACTCCACACTGTGGAAACGCAGCTATTCTGAAGCTTTAGTGCCGCTCAATGGAAAAAGTGGGAAACTGCTTGACGGCTTCGCGAGCGCTTGACTGGCTTATTCAAACACGTTTCATTCTGCTCGTGATATTACTTATTCACGGTATTAAGGGGAAACACATACAATGTCGACCGGGTCTTTTGATTCGTTTACCAGCTTTCATTATCATGTGCCAACTAACATCAACTCCGAGCGAGGAAAACAATGCAGTTGAATCACAGTATCGAGACTGTTGATTATGCTGCTGAATTAAAGGGATAGTTCAGTTAAAAAAAAAAAAAAAAGTATCCTATATAGATTAACAAAAATTTGTGTCATATTTGCTCACCCTAATCTTGTTTCGAACCTGTGTGACTATTTGCTTGCTTACTGGAATATAAAAAGGAGATGCTAGAGTGACAGTAAAAAGGGACACTAATTCTTTTTAATACGTCATGACACTTGTTATTAGCTAAATTCGAGTTGACACCAGTAGTACGTTACTCTGACTACAACTTCTATTCAAGGCAAATGGATGTATTTGGTTGGAAACGCCACCGTATCAAGAAACGCAACAAATGACGATCCCTGGTATGATGACTTGGCTGTTGGAATAGAATGTTTTACATGAAACGTTATGGAAAAATTACTGTTTAAAATAGCGCAGAGTCAAAGACCTGTTTTGTTGGCATGAAATCCCCCCCCCCCTATCTCCAGCCTCCACATACGCCCCCCTTCCTCCCAAACTCACTCATTCACTCTTGGCTCCCACACTCACGAAATCTTGCGCCACACACATACACACACATTTTCGAAAATGGTTCTTCGACATGTTTATACATTAACCCAATTATTCCTTGAAACCAAAAGTACCATGTTTTGCCCACCCATCCGAAAAGCCAATATGAGGTAGCCTACATGTTTTTTAAAGCATAATGCAACATATTATGCCTACATGGGGCAGACCAGGGTTGGCAAAAATAACACCAAATGCGCCTTGAAAAGTACACAAGGCTCTTTTACATTTATATACATTTACGCACAAATAAAGGATAAACTTGGCTACTGTGTTGACTTGTATGTTTCTAGTGAGTCTGCACCTTTGATGCATAGATCCACATCAATGAAACGTAAGATCCAACATTAAACGGCACATAATTGACAATAAGAGCACTCCATCCACATGTCACGCGTAAAAGGGTCGTATGTAGCCTCCAAGAGTGTCGCGCGCACGGCAACAAGACCACATTCAGCATAACGGGAAACTCACCCTTAACCGATGCAGCCAGCAGCCCCATATAGAAGAACAGCACCCGGCTCCAGTGATGCGCCTGTACTCCCACCTTCATTAGCGCAAAAATCCGTATACCATCCAGTTTCCTCGTCCCGTTATATGTACATCTGCAGTCTGTCCTCACGAGTCCCGTTCTGTCAGGATTCAAAGAGGCGCTCATGGTGGGCTTTTTCACGGTTATCAGATGGTTTTAAAAGGAAGATTCACTTGGTGTCGGCGCTGAGAAAAATCCCAGTGCATGGAGACTGGACCCTCGCAGCTGGACTGAACCATCTCAAGCGAGCCGCGGGGTGAGCCGATTCTAATAGACGCGTTTTCTCCTAAAAGCTGAAGAGCTGATAATGAGAACTGTATCTGGTCTCTTCGAGCTCACATTAGCGTTACAAACGGACAAAGTCTGCAACCGATTCAAATGGATGGTGAGACATATAGGCTATACGCCTGTGCACTCCCTCGCGCGCGCGTATAAGTTTGATTTCTAGTAACTACAACGCTGATAATCCACGTTTCTGTCTTTCTCCCAATGAGTCACTATGAAAGGACAGCTAGGATACACTCACTGTCACCGCCCACTCGTGGAAGTGTGCAGCCTTCATCACTGTCTGAATCATTTCCAGGCGTGGAAATAATCGTTTAGGGATTTCCACCTCTGGCTCACTGTTTCAAGACTTAAGCTAATGAAAAGAAGAGCGCGACTGCAGTATACAAGCTCACAGCATTTCTCTCTCTCTCTATCTCCCCCTCTCCAAATAGCTCGCTCGCTCCATCACTCTCTCACCTTTGCAAGGTGTGCCAACAACACAAACACTCTAAAGTTTATGATTGTAAAAAATAATAACAATATAGGCTAATATATTTAATAGAATTAAGATAATATAGTATAAGCTAGGTGAAATCAGCGTCACTTTACCCAAAAAAAACGAGATGCTTGGAAATAAAAAAAAAAAAAATACGTTTTGTATTTAATAAAACGACTGTGAATATCAAAACCTCAGCGGTTATCATGCTGACAACTTGATTTGCATTTAAACATGATGAACTATTGCAGAACTCCAAACTATTTCAAATTGATTTAAATAGGCCAAAAATTCTGCATAGCATGTTTTAATTATTTTGTTTTGTTTGTTGGTTTGGTTGGCCACGTATTCACGCGCAAACACATCTGGCGTCACGTTTCCCACATACATTTTCTTGACTCCCGTTCAGGTGACGTAAATGAATTAAAGCTGTTTGCATAATTGTTTTTGTTTATATTTGAAATTCGATTCTAAACATTCCAAGTAAGGCCATAAAAACAAGAAAATCACGATCAGAAGAAATTGAAATATATCTAATTTTTGTTAAATAAATTTAAAACGTCTTCAAGATCTTTTGATGAGTCATCTAAAACGAAACGTTTTTGGGACGCATTAGGGCCATTTCCCAGGTCAACGTGGATTCATCCCCACACACACCAGAGGACAATCTGGACAGAGCCTGCGGTAGAGTGTTGAAGCGCTCGATTTTGGCCATCAAAGGAGTTTGGCCGCATTTACCAGAAAATGCGCACGTGTTTGTGGATGAGAATGCTGGTTTCCGGAGCTACACAAAACACATAAAGACAGCCCCACACAGTAAGTTGTATGACGTATTATATGCCAATATGCGGGAGTTAAATCTGTGTCTCCAATGCAGCACACCAGAGGACGTTCAGGTGCCACTTCGGAGTAAATTATGCAATATTGGCATTACAATATATTAAGAAATCAACTTTTATTCATCATCGTTGCATTAAATTTATGAAAGAAAGAAAAATACAGTAAAAGCTTTAATATAATGTTACAAAAAATATATCAAATTGATGCGGTTCTTGTTTCTTTTACAGCACTGTAGTGAACAGTTGACTTAACTTAAATTGTGGAAAACCGTTGGCTTAATTATTATTATTATTATTATTTATTTAAATATTTATTATTTATTTATTTATTACTGAAAATTATTATAAAAACTTAAAGGAGTAGTTCACTTTTCAAAAAACTTTTGCTGATAATTTACTCACACCCATGTCATCCAAGATGTCCATGTCTTTCTTTCTTCAATCGAAAAGAAATTGAATGTTTTCATCAAAAACCTTTAGCATTTTTCTCCATATAATGCCCTTCAGTGGGAACCAAGCGGTTCAAGCTTCCAAAATACAGTTGGAATGAGCCAAATGACTCGGAAAAGGATTCTGAAGGATCATGTGACACTGGAGTAATGGTGCTGAAAATTCAGCTTTGCCATCACTGGAATAAGTGACATTTTAAAATATAATACAATAGAAAACAGTTATTTCGTATTGTAATAATATTACTGTTTTAACTGTATTTTTGAGCAAATAAGCCTTGGATAAGCATAAGAGACTTCTATCTAAAACAAAAAGAAAAACTTACCGACCTTAAAGTTTTTTTTTTTTTTTTTTTTTTTCAAACAGAAAAGTTTAAGGCTGCACTGATCATGCATTTAAATAAAGTGGCGTCATCATGGCGAAACCCTTAAGTCAGTAATAAATTGGATTGAAGATGGGAAAAGTTTTTTACAAACTAAAGAGACAGCTTCCCTATTGTGTGAATTAGCACATGCAACATCTCGACATGGTATCCCATGCTAATAGTTCTGCCATCTGTCCCTGGTGGTCCATGGAAACACCTACCTCATCTATTTTAGACCACATTGCAATGGAAAGATCTCCTTCTGGTGTTCATTTGAACCTCACAAACAAAGCACTGTGCCAATGAAAATCATGAAATATTCATACCTGGAGACACATGCCCCATTTACTGCAGCAACATGCAAAGAAAATGGTCATAAAGTTCATGTTTGGCTAATGGAGGGCTTGTTTACTTTTTTTTTACATAAAACTATGTTGCACTTTTAGGGCTTTCAATGCATTCATCTTCACAACAATCATTTTGGCATGCCAACGGTGTAACGCGAATTCAAAATGCACTTGCAGTTTGAAATAATGCATGCTCCTACTTTTTCAGGAGAGTGAGGCATCAAAAGTCAGACAAGGTCATGTTAATGACTCAGCATAACATGACCCAGACTCCTCTGCAAGGGCATGTCGATGCCGCGTGTCCACATTTTCCTGATGATAGACACAACCATGGTCATGAACCTGACAAGACTAAAGAGATCATATATAAGCCAGAAGGATGCTGACAGAAGCAAAACTGAGAAGTTTCTTAAACAAATTCAACTACCTAACCTGGCCACACTGAAAGACATCCCAGAGAGGCCCTCAAACGAAGACTTTCCTCCACTTCCCACTCTTGCCTCAACACAGGTGGACAGGCCACCACAGCAAGCTCCTGCCAGCAAAAGAGCCTCCTATAATGCTACTCTGCTAAAGGGAAGCCCAAACATCCAATTGCATTGTGGGAAACCACAGAGGGCTCAAAAACAAAATCAAAAAGAACATCCAAGTGTCAAAACTTATACCTCAGCCAAAGCAACCACAAAGATAGAAACACAAACAGCTCAGGGCACCATTGCCCAACCTGGTCCCCCCCGAACAGAAAGTGCATGCAGAGAAAAAGTTGTCCTGAATGGACAAAGTTCATTGCCAAGGTGTCTCTATCTACCAGTGTCTTCACAGCTCCAAAAGGCAGAGGGGCAGATAATACCTAAAGATCATACCTTTAAAGGTAAATCCGCACCATGCTCATCCGCCATGTCTAGTAAAACTACAATCTAGACTCAAAAAAAAAAAAAAAAAAAATGAACTAGGAAGGTTGTGCACTTTACATATTTATAGTTTACTTATAATAATTGTGTTTTTTTTACTTTAAATGGGTTTTTTTTTCTATTAAAGGTCCATGTAATTGTGTCTCAGCTTAACAGTACAAAATCCTAATGTGTTGTCTAAACACAAACCATTTATGTTAAGTAAAACAATGTGTACATCCAGAGGGTGGCAGTATGGTGCGAGCCGACTGCCATTTTGCCCGAACTTAATTTTATTGTGTTTAATCTCCTTAAATCTATGAACAACTTAAGTTTACTTAATCCGTTTTTGTCGGATTACATGATTGATTTGTGTTGCATTAACTGAAACTGGGCAGCACTTTTAGTTCCCAGCATGCTTTGCATATGTTTGAATTAAGAGAAAATGCATGTTAAAATTAAGTGTTATTTTATGTTTTTGTTGAGAAATGTAGAAAAGGGGAAGACTTGATAGTGTGTAATAGTGTTTAATGTTAAATTATTGGAATTATTAAACCATTTAAAACCATTGTGGGTTACCATTGTGGAGAAGAGTGGAGCATTTTGTTTGGCTGTCGACTGATTTCATTATTTTATATTGCTTTGGAAGAAGGAGCATGTCAAACTTAGCATTAAAGATGCTAATATGTGCTACTGCTAACAAATAACTAGCTAAAGCCTATCAATTTAATTAAATGTCACTGAATCAAATGAAACATAAATGGATGAATGAATATAATAAAATGCCTTTGAATCATGTCAGGAAGCCTTTAAAACTTAAATTGGGTAATTTAAAATTATAGAATTTCATTATTTTGAAGTTACATGAACAAATTATGTTTGTTTAACGTAATCCAGTTATGTGGAACCTGTTGACGAAAAAAAAATAAATAAAAATTATAATAATAATTAAAGCCAACATATATTTTTTTTGAGTGTAATTCAAAACTAAATCTTAAACCTTAAAATTTTCATTCATGAATGGTTGATTCTGATTGGTTGACCAGTGTTCCAAGGTGTGCAATTATTTTCCAGTAAACGCACATTACAGTTCCAAATCAATAGGCCGGTTTATTTCCATTATTTCAAAGGTCATTACAGCCTACAGCAGCAAAAGAAACAAAACCCCCAAAGTAAATAGATTGAACAATTAACAAACAATATGATTCAAGTCGACAACCTATCCATGTTTCTAAAAATTGTTTAATTCATTATCTATGGAAAGCACACTCTGTTTCTCCCGCTCTCACTCCCAGACAAACACACACACGTTTACAGTATAGACTCACACATACACTTACGCACACACTGTTGAGAATCACAATGGCCCATAGTAAATTATTCCTTATAATAACTTTTCAGACTAAATAAAACGAGCTCTGGAAAAAGATCCACACCATAACCGTTGCAGCACCACATGACACAGTATAGCGTTTTGTTCCAAAAAGAAGCAGCATTTTTAAATGAATCAGTTGAGAGATTAAATGTTTCACTTTTAAAAACTGTCTTTTTTTGTTTATGCATCAGTGGATGTGTCCAAAATCTCACACTCTCGAGTAGAAGTAATTTCTTAGTGACTGCTAATGTGTGTATGAATGTAATCTGGACCTACAACATTATGTTATCTATATTGTCCTTATGACCTACCAGCATTCGTTGCGTTGCATCATTCACAAATCTCTCCTGTGGCCTCATGGAATAGTAAAGTGTCCATCGTAAGCACACTTCAGAATCTTGCTAGAAGAAATAGGTCATCCAGGTTTTTGCATATAGGCCTACTCTTTTCTGAGTACTGTGAATTCAGACATACTTCTTTGTAAGGCTGGTGTTTGGTTGAGCTCTTTGTTTCATGCCATGTGATTCCCACGTTTCCATTGTGTTCATGTCATGTGCTTTTGTTTTCAGTTGTGTTACATTCTCATTGGTTTATTGTTTCATTGCATTCAGGTGTTGCTCATTTGCAGTCTGTGTAGCCCTCATTTTGCCACGTGTCTTGGTGTAGTTTTGTCTTCTTTTGATGCAGTAGTACACTGTTGTGAGTTTCATGTCCATGTCATGCTTTATCTAGTCATCTAGTAGTTATCTAGTATGTTTGAGTTATGCTTATTTGCAAGTTATTTCTTAGTAGGGTCTAGCTTTTTGGGGCCTGTACAAGTTGAACAAACTCAGGGTTGCAGAATTAGTTTCGAGTTGACAAAACCAAACCAATCAAACCAGGCTTTGTTGGGATCATAATGCTGATCATCAACTTTCTGTGTCAACTCAGGCTTTGGAGTTTAGGAGTTTAGGTGTGACATCCAATCAGCCAATCACATGCTGAGAAAGAGTGAACTCAAAACTCATTGAAATTAATTTCTCACGAGAGAAGCAGTGCAATTCACTTATTAAATAAAAGTATTAAAATATTAAGAATTTAAACAAATTTACACAGCAAGAAGAAAATAGCTGTCGTTGAAAGAGGACAACTAAACTGCATATCAGTGCAAGTAAAAGTTGTGAAGTTAGTTTATACAGTTGAGAAAGGTATTGAGAGAATTGAACATTTAAGCTCACATGTCATTTTATTGATTCTAAAATGTATTTATATTACCTTTATTTACGTATTCATTTAAAATCTGCATAATAATAAGTGATGAACTGAAAGTGTACATGTGAAATCGTTTTAGGGTATAACAATTACAGAAATAATATCTAAATCATACACATTTATTTACTAAAAGCCACGATTTTGTCTTTTAAAATCATTTGCTGTGGAGTGACCTTTAATTTGGAGTGGAAACAGGTGGAGTGACTTTATTGCCTCATACATGTGTCACTTTGCTCACAGCTGATTGGTCCAAGTTCGGTTTGCAACCTCTCACATAGAACACAACCTGCCCCGGACCAGGTTAGCATTGGAGCGCAAGTTACTATGGAGATGAACACTGCTAAAAGTCAAACCACATTTGTGGTACCTAAATCCCAGGGTTGGCACAATCTAAACTGAAACATAACTGGCTAGCCACCTAAACCGGCTTCATGGTATAGGCCCCAAGAATAGTTCCACTAAAGTTATGTCAGTTCTCTAAGCTCAAATGCAGTTTGTTCCATAATTCAAAAAGTGTTTAAACAAAGCAAGAACTTTAAAACAAACATAAGCTTTACTAGATAAAGCATGAAATGGACATGGAACTCACAACAGAGGACTACAGCATCAAAAGATGACAAAACTAGACAAATACACATGGCAAAATGAGGGCTATGTATACACAGACTGATGAGCAAATGAGCAACACCTGAACACAATGAAACAATTACCTATGTGAACGCAACACAACTGAAAACAAAAGCACATGACATAAACACAATGGAAAGGTGGGAATCAAAGAGCCCAACCAAACACCAGCCTTACAATCCTTTGTGACCTACTGTTTTTTGCCTACTGCAGGGTTCCCCAAACTAGGTCCTGGAGGGCCACTGTCCCTGCAGAGTTTAGCTCCAACCCTGATCAAACACACTTGAGCAAGCTAATCAAGGCCGGGATCAGTAGAAACTCACATGTAGGTGTGTTTGATTAACACAGTCTCATCCCAAAAAGTCATATAACTGACGTCTTGGGACGTCTTTTGACCATACGTCAATATCCGCCTTTTTAGGGCCCCCTTAAACGTCGGTAGATGGCGACGCATTTTCAAAATGCATTCTGGGATACATTGAGTGGACTATATAGGGTATAATAATCATCATTATACATTCGGACAGCAAAATGGCAAGCTCACTATATAGTCCACTATAGATTTCGACACAGCCAGTGATTTTGAACGAATCGATTAAATGAATAATTGAAATAACTCACTCATAATGACACTTGTCGCCACCTGCTGGTGTAAAAAATGTAACCTGTAAAAAGTCGCTGAAATATTCTTGCCTCTATCGCACAAATGCTCTCTCATGAACAATCAAACCTTTGCACAAAGACATTTACATTCCCACAACACACGTAAGGCATCACACTGCAGCTGATCTGTGTATAAAAAAGATTATAAGCTGCATAACGTGTGTGTGTGTTGGGGGTTAATGCGATGACTAAAGAATAGATACCACCAGAGTGAGATCAACCTCCTTTCCAACTTATTGTCCTGTGCTGCTGTGAGTTGTACATATTGCAAAATGACAAGTTTCTCAGTACAAGTAGTTTTCATCTTACGGACATAAACAGATCCGCTACTCGTTTCGGTGTATTGAGTCTTGGTAGTTTATTCCAGAACAGCAATCATAGAAACACCATTTAAGGTAAGGGTTCCATAGCGATAACAATCAACCGCATACCGTCTTGTCGGTTTGGGAGTCTTTGGTGGTGTCACTGCATGGCACTGATATATGACTTGCATTAGCTCAGAGGGAAAGTGTTGTTTTTGTTTGCCAGGATGGCTATGGATGGTACTCAGTCAACTCTCTCCTCGGGGTACGAAAGGAGCTGCTCAATCCCAAAAAGCCACTCATTATTTTGAAAATGAAAAAACTCAAATAAAACAAACATACAAAAAAAAAACATAAAGAAGAGAGCATTGGCCCAAATCAATATATCCATTTCCTCTTCGTAATGGAATCCGTTTGTAATAGCAGTCTAAACACAATCGATTTGCAATCTTCATGTTTTTCTTTCTTCTCTCTCCTATCTTTCTCTTATTACTTTTTTTGTTTGATAATTCTTCTGCCTCCTAAAGGGCAAAGGGTGCAGATTTAGATTCTAATTTGTGAAAATTGCATATGGAAGTAAAGTGTTTAATTTGAATAAAGTAGTGTTTTCTTTTATGCTCACTAAAAATTACAGTAAAAAAAAAACAGTAATGTTGTGAGATATGATTACAATTTTTTAAAAAAAATGTCTATTTCAATGTATTTTAATGTATTAAATAAAATATTTAACAGTTATTAATACTTAATAATTTAAAGTACCACTTTACTTGAAGGGGTGTGCATAAGACTGACATGACATCTTCATAACCATGACATGACATATGTCATGAATATGAAATAGGGTTTATGCATGTTTATGACAACTGTCATTAAGTGTCTTTCGCTCAATAATGACATTTTGAATGCAAATATGACATTGTTTAAGATGTCTTTGTTATGATATCTTGACATTAAATGGTTTTGACATTGGCTGTTATGAGGCCATTATAACTGAATATAACCATTATAACCCCTCGAAGTAGTGTTACCTTTTTTTTGTCTTAATTTTTTTGTCTTTACTTTACTTAATTTTTAAATGTCTTTACTGTAATTTTTGACCAATTTAATGTGTCCTTGCTGAATACAAGTAAACAAAAAAATAAATAAAATCTTTGAATGACAGTGTATTTATATGGAATAAATATAAAATAAAAAAATGCATCTTTATTATTGATTCATTGATTAGTTAACCTTTACTTAAGCATTCAAAGACACATGATGTTGACATAGTATTTCTTTTTTTGTTATTATTATTATTATTATTATTATTTTTTAAATGGCATATGGCATTTAAAACGGCACTTTGGATTTGCCTAGTGTTCTCATCTGTTAATCCTGTCACCTGTTCTTCCTAAGGTGGATATGTGGAACTGGGCAGGAGTGCAGATGGTACCCACATGGCCCAGACCCTGGCTGGCAGCAGTACCGGGAGCGTGAAGAATGCAGCTGGCCCTCTTGATAATGCCCAATGCCATATATACCACAAGAACACCACTGTCACAAAGACAGAGACCACAGGTCCAGGCCCTGGTGAAGATGATTAACTTACCTTACGCTCTTATTTGTTCATTCTGTTTCTCTCTGTTTACTAAGTGCATTCTCTGTGTTTGTGGTTACAGACATATCTTTGCCAGAAAATATGGATGGAATCCAGCCTTGGAACAGCAGGGGAAGGTGTCCCCTACAAAGCGCCCCGTTCATTACAGGCATGGGTCATGGCCCTCAGAGCCCGTGGTTGTTGCCGGCCAACAGTTTCCTGCGGTTTTCTGAGGTGCAACCCAAATCTAAGCATTAACCTGCTGATTTTCAGTTTATTACAATGGTTTTGCAAATGCTATGAATGCGGGATGAGGTTGTACTGGACACACACTCTAATAAGCAAAGCTTAACATTAGTGGTCGGCCTAAGAAAACTGACATCTTCACCCTTTATTCAAATGATGTTTCATTAAGAAAGTTCGGGAAGAACTATTTTTTTTTTTTTTTTTTTTTGTACATAGCCGACTCACCTAGTTCCTCAACAGTTTTCTACTCCTCACTCTCAGCTGGTTCCTATCCTAGCCAGGGATACGGGGGAGCACTTTGGATTCGGACAGAACGCCAAATAATCATTCTCTTTTATCTGATTATTTGTAAGTAAACTTGTGAAATTTTATTAAAAATTTGTTAAAGATTTTGTAAGCATCTTGCGTAGTTTGCTTGGAGTTGGATAACGCAATGAAGCATGCTAAATTGTGCAGACAATAATTTTTGAGCAGGCTGTCACAACAAAATTAAATTATGGGAAGAAATTATGAACACATGCAAAACCAAGAGAGAACCAACAAAAAATTATAACTGATTATGTTGTAGTCTGTGCTTTTTTTTCCTGTGAGCTTTTTCTTTTTCTATGTATTCTTCTTGCAAAGGAAAATTAGACCTGTAGCTGTAATTTGCCTTAAACCTTAAAAAAGTGTAGTGTATATATATATATATATATATATATATATATATATATATATATATATATATAACCAATCACATGGCAGTTGCTTCAATGCATTTGGCCTTGGTCAAAACAATCTCCTGAATTCCAAACTGAATGTCAGAAAGGGAAAGAAAGGTGATGGTGCCAGACGGGCCGGTCTGAGTATCTGCTCAGTTACTGCGATTTTCACACACAACCATTTTTAGGGTTTACAAATAATGGTGTGAAAAGGGAAAACATCCAGTATGCGGCAGTCCTGTGGGCGAAAATACCATGTTGATGCTAGAGGTCAGAGGAGAATGGGCCGACTGATTCAAGCTGATAGAAGAGCAACTTTGACTGAAATAACCACTCGTTACAACCGAGGTATTCATCAACGCATTTGTGAAGCCACAACACACACAACCTTGAGGCGGATGGGCTACAACAGCAGAAGACCCCACCGGGTACCACTCATCTCTCTAAAATAAGAAAAAGAGGCTACAATCTGCAAGAGCTCACCAAAATTGGACAGTTGAAGACTGGAAAAATGCCTGGTCAGATGAGTCTCGATTTCTGCTGAGACATTCAGATGGTAGAGTAAGAATTTGGCGTAAACAGAATGAGAATATGGATCCATTATACCTTGTTACCACTGTGCAGGCTGGTGGTGGTGGTGCAATGGTGTGGGGGATGTTTTCTTGGCACACTTTAGCGTTTAAATGCCACAGCCTACCTGAGCATTGTTTCTGACCATGACCCCTGGCTCAATGACTCAACTCGGGTTGCCAGGCGTCAGTGTAGACAGGCTGAACGTAAATGGAACAAGGATAGGCTGCAGGCGTCACTGGAAATGTTTAGAGACAGTCTTGCCACCTATCAGTGAAGTAATCTAAAGGACAGTATAGATTCAATGTATTGAAATGTATTCAAAGATTACTTTTTGGACAAGGTTTTGACCGTCAGACAAACCATCACACAAGCCCCTGCTGCCTTGTCCACCCGAGCGGCGCAATGTGTGTTTGAGAACTTTGAGGCTGTTTCTCATGCGGACCTTATAAAAGCTGTCAATGAGTTGAAGCCTACCACCTGCACTCTAGATGCTGTTTCTGCTAAGATTTTGAAGCAGGCTAGTGACATCATAGGTCCCTCCCTTGTCCCCTTCATAAACACCTGTCTAAGTTTGGGTACTGTGCCCGATGCTCTCAAACACACCATTGTTAGAAATAAACCCAACCTTGATCCTGATGTGCTATCCAACTTTCGCCCAACATCTCACCTGTCATTTCTGTCTAAGTTAATGAAGAAGCTGGTTTCCTCCCAGCTTCAGTCTCATCTCCAATGACACGACATTGGTGACAAATTTCAATCCGGTTTCAGATCTAGACATAGCACCAAATCAGCACTGCTGAGGGTCAATAATGACATTCTGGGGGCCCTGGAGTGTAAAAGCTCTGTGGTTTTGATGTTACTGAACCTGACCACTGCATTTGACACCATGGATCATGCCATTCTCATCTCCCGTCTTCAACATGTTGTCGGTCTGCAGGGCGCAGTGGTTAATTCATATCTCACCAACAGAAACTTTTTCAGTAATGCTAAATGACTTTTCCTCATCACCTGCTCCTCTGTCCTCCGGTGTGCCTCAAGGATCCATTCTCGGTCCGATTCTATTTTCTTTGTACATGTTGCCACTTGGTCAACTCATTTCCAATCACAACGTTAATTTCCATTTCTATGCTGACGACCTCCAGATTTACCTTTCTGTGATTCTGAGTAATCGTTTTGCGCTGGTTCCTCGCCATAACGGTCTTCTGGACATCAAACAGTGGCTTTCCCAGAATTTCCTTCATTTGAATTAAGGAAACCACTGGATGGAATGTTATCATTAAATTATGGTTGTTTACAGGCACTGACAATACAATAATGTGCATGTACCATTATATGACCCCTTTAAACATGAAAGCAATGCCAAAAGTGAAGTCATTTATGTGTATATAGAACATTTTTACCTTTAAAATTGAGTCAAGGAACTTACTCTATTTAGAATTTTCTAAGAGTGGATAATCTTATTTTGCTGACTGTATGACCTTATCACTTTCCCTCAGGATGATTAGTTGCATGGTGGTGTCTGAATGAGTTTGTGTACAAGTAAAGTGAGAGATGTTTGTTACAGAATTTAGCACAGTAGCAGGAGGCCAATTAAACTGCCATCTTTGATGCCAGTCCAAGTTGATTCAACATTTGTAGCAAGCAGTGACTTTTAATTGATAGGTTTGTGCTTTTTATTAATATTATGATTATTCTATTTTTTTTTTTCTCTCAAAATGAGGTGTTACATGTTGCTTGTTGAGACTTACAAAGAGTTTAAAGAAACTTTCTTTTTGCTTCGTGACCAGCCCCGAAGAGTGTTTACATGAACAGGCTGTGTGCTTTAAAACCAGGCTGTTGCTAGGCTACACAGGTTTCTTGTTCTTAGGCAATTAGATTTTTCATCTGATTTCAGGAAAACCATTATTTCATCATATAGGCATACTTTAATACTGGACAATCGTCCTTGTTGAATTTCTCCATCTTAAATTATTTATTTGGTTGAAAAGGGATGAGATTTCCGATACTGTTAAAATCTGAAATGAAATTGCTTCGGGCACTGGGCTGATGTTCTCCTATTTAGTCATAGTTCAGAGGACTGATGGAAGTGCTATAGAAAAAGAGGAAGTGGAGGAGATAAAGAGAGAACTTTTCCTTTAAGTTACAAGATTTGAATGAGTTTTGAACTTTTTCAACTTAATAATATGTTGACAAGCAGATAGATGAAGAAAAGTATTGTTAACAAGCTAAAAGGATCATCAAGATGTTGCTAAGCTACTGCCATGCTGAACACAGAAAAAATAATTGATGACACAACTCAGAACTTTTGTACAAGAGAGTTTATTATGCAGTTTGACTAAATGGTTTACATAACCTTTCAAATAAAATACATATTAAAATATTACATTATTTTGCAATTTTTAGAAATATATGTGACTACCAAAAAGCACAAATCTAAACCAACATATTAGAGGGGTCCTATTATGCATATTTTCAGCTTTTTTAGCATGTAATGCTGTTTGAGAATGACGTACACATCACAAAATTCCTCATTTAAATAATTCCCACCCAAGGTATATTTAAAAAATAATAATAATTGGTCGAGGCTTGGCTGATTTGTGTCAGTAGTGTGTTGAAACTGACAAACTTGCAGTTATAGTAAGGGGCGTGACAATTTTTAAATATGCTCGATACGGTTGACCAAGCACAGCACACGGGTCTAGCCGACCAATCAGACCACATCGCGCTTTTCAGTAGGAGGAGACAGAAAAAAAAGGTGCTGCAACAATATCAAAATGTGAAAAATAATGCTTTTTGAACATTTAAGCATGGAAACTTATTTTAGTCAACCAAAAAAAAAAAAAAAAAACTTTTGATGATAATTTACTCACCCCCATGTCATCCAAGATGTCCATGTCTTTCTTTCTTCAGTTGAAAAGAAATTAAGGTTTTTGATGAAAACATTCCAGGATTTTTCTCCATATAATGCATTTTACTGGTAACCAAACAGTTCAAGGTCCAAAAGACAGTTTCAGTGCAAACTGCAAACTGTTCAAAGGGCTTTAAACGATTCCAGGTTAAGTTTTATAAGCTCAAATGGTCACCTTGCTCTGTTCTGTGATGTGTGTTCGTGACTTTCCTGTTCAAACTCATGAAGAATTTTTTTTCCCGAGTTCATTTCGTTCGTTGAATGAACCAAATGACACAAAAAAGATTTGTTCATTTTGATGAACGAGTTCGAACAGGAGAGTCACGAACCCGCATCACAGAACAGAGCAAGGCGAGCATTTGAGCTTATAGAACAACCCGGTCTCATCCCAAGACGTCATATAACTGACGTTTTGGGACGTCTTTTGACCATACGTCAATATTCGCCTTTTTAGGGCCCCCTTAAACGTCGGTAGATGAGGTTATGGGATCCTAACTCTACCCCAGACCTAAACCTAACCCTAAACCTAACCCGTCACCTAACTGACGTTAAAGGTAAAGCATCAGTTGTATGACGGCCCGGGATCGCCATCTACCAATGTTTAAGGGGGCCCTAAAAAGGCGGATATTGACGTATGGTCAAAAGACGTCCCAAAACGTCAGTTATATGACGTCTTGGGATGAGACTGTGTTATATAGAACGTAAACTTTGTAATTTATTTTTTTAAACGAGCGATCGTTTTGCTTGATAAGACCCTTATTCATCATCTGGAATCGTTTAAAGCCCTTGCAGTTTGCAATTTTTGTAAGTGCATTATATGGAGAAAAATCCTGGAATGTTTTCAACAAAAACCTTAATTTATTTTCGGCTGAAGATAAAAAAGACATGGACATCTTGGATGACATGGGGGTGAGTAAATTATCAGCAATTTTTTATTTATTTATTTATTTTTTTAAAGTTAACTGCTCCTTTAAAGCTTTTGGTAACTATACTTACCTGAGTTAAATTGGTTTGTTTATATTGTCTCATCTTCTCCGAGATAGAGATCAAGGCAGTCTAAAAACAAAATTGGAAAAGTTTACCGCAAATTTGGAGAAAAATTATGCGACAAACCTTTTCAGACAAACTTTAAAGTCAAAAATGATGCAGAATGCAGAATAATGGAAAGCTTTATATTCCAAAAAAGAGGCACATAATGATCCAACAGAGAGATGTGTATTCAATGGGTGATGTAAACAGTGTTAAGTTTTGGTCTTATTACCATTGTAATAAATGGTACCATTGCACTATTAGCAAATTAGTATAGTGCTATGAAAGTGTGCATATTTGCGTAACATTAAAAAAAAAAAAAAATGTTGCACAGTTCTCATAAATATGTACTTGCAAGATGTATGTAACAAACATTCAGATAACTATCTCTTCAGTCTGCATAGCCTATCAGAGATATAAAACATTTAGCATTAGTATTCAGTTCAAGTCAGTTGATTTTATATTGTACCTAAATGTTGAATGTCATCACTTCATGGATGGCCACCCTTGGGCTGGGTCTATAATTTTTATCAGACTCAAAACAAAAATTGTTTTTTTTTTTTCTTCTTTAATGCTTTAAATGGATTGCTAATGTGCAATATAAGTTGTTTATTTTTATACCTTTTTTGTTTTTCAAAATGAATCAGGAACTTTTAAAGAAGCCTCTTGACAGCTCCATCTTGAAACAAGTTCAAAATAAATTATTGTTAGCATGGTGGTTTGATCTATTTCAGTGTATTTTCACATCGTCTGCTTAATATATGATGTAGCTATCAGGATAACACTTAATAAAGCAACCCAGTTCAAATATTTATTTATGTACCAAGCCAGAAACATGTCACAGTGTCCCGGTTCCAAACAAGGCATCAGAATATCTCTGCCTGGCGTTACATTGGCATTTTCTTGGCTCTACTCATTGGCCATTGATTTTACTCTCCTTTTCTATATTCATATTCTCTATAATTTATCCTCCTCTTGATTCTTTATGCTGCTAGAGTTCACTATGATCACATTAAGCATTGCGAAAAGGATAGTCGAATTAAAAAAATCTTGTTGAACAAGTTTATTTTAAAAATAAGTAGTTTTTTTCTTGTGGGACTGGAAGAAAACCAAGTAAAACATATTTTCCTGTGTTTGCATTGTAATCGTTCCTCACATCTTTCCAGTGATTACAAGTGTTTACACGTTAATCATCATTTGAAAAATCAAATATTTCTTTTTCAAAATAAAAGGGTAAAATATTAAAACTGTGTTATTTTATTTTTTAAGCTATAGGCCTGTATTAAAGAGAGATATTTACATATATAACATTTTTTTCTTCTTCATAAGTGTATCCCAAAATGGTTAAAGGAGTAGTTAAAAGACTTTTGCTGAAAGTTTACTCACCCCCATGTCATCCAAGATGTCCATGTCTTTCTTTCTTCAGTCGAAAAGAAATTAAGGTTTTTGATGAAAACATTCCAGGATGGGTTCAAAATGAACGGATCTTTTCCCGAGTCAATTCGTTCATTTCGTTCATTGAATAAACCAAATGACTCGAAAAACGATTCGTTTATTTTGATGAACGAGTTCGAACAGGAGAGTCACGAACGCACATCACAAAACAGAGCAAGGCGACCATTTGAACTTCTAAAGCGTAAACTTTGTTATTTATTTTTTAAACGAGCGATCGATTCGCTAGATAAGACCCTTATTCATGGTCTGGAATCGTGTAAAGCCCTTTGAACAGTTTGCAATTTGCACTGAAACTGTCTTTAGGACCTTGAACCATTTGGTTCCCACTGACGTCCATTCTATGGAGAAAAATCCTGGAATGTTTTCATCAAAAAACTTAATTTCTTTTCGACTGAAGAAAGAATGACATGAACATCTTGGATGACATTATCAGCAAAAGTTTTCTTAAAAGTGAACTACTCCTTTAATAATGTATTTTTGCATAAATGTACAGTATGTCACGTCACTGACCCCGTGTGCCAATATATCCATTAGACAGACGGTCGATGTGCTATTGTTTTACCTTGTGTGACAACTGCAAAGTTACATTCCCAAAATACTCTGCTGTCATGAGAACGGCTTCTTTACGTGTCAAACCCTTCACAACCTTACCTTACGGAACAATGGTCACAGATGTGAGGATGAATAGATTCGGAAGACAGAAGTGAAGGGCAGATGGATGAGCATTAGGGTACCGCGTGAGCGTGAGCGTACCGGTAGACGCACATGTAACCTGCGCTGCGAGGGGAACTAATTGAATATGGGAGATGCTATTTGTATGACTGTCTCTGGTGATGGATGCCCCTCATAAGAGCCTTGAAATTCGAGATCATTCTTCAATCTTCAATCTTCAGTTATCTGCACTTGCTTCCTCTTTCATTCCCTGCAAGCGTTTTGTACCATTTGTTTTCACTCTCCCTTTATCATACTTCGCGTTTTATCATGTGATCATTAATCACATGCTGATGACATGAATGGAACATGAGCGCTTGTTTCTGTCCTCCGATGGCGTGCAAGGGTGAAATGAGGGCAGAGGTTCGAATTAGCTATGCATTATGGGAAGACGGCCCAAAAGCCTTTTGGGAGGAGACAATAATTGTGGACACCTCTGCCCTAAGCACCTGTGGAGGTGCGTGTATGACCGGCTGTATCGTGGCCTTGAGGCCCGAGGCTGCCTGAACGAATAAGCACTTTGCAGTAATATGATGATATTATTTAGTGAGGCGTTTGGCTTGGCTGATAGTAGTTAAGTCACGCTGGTTATTGTGAATTATGAACCCATTTCTTTGACTCGCACACAGCCATTTGTATTCATAATTTGCATTCATTCATCACACCTAAAACTTTGTGGGCTGTGTAAGTACTAGGTGTGTGTGACTGAGAGTCACTGTGAGTGTGTATGTGCCTGCACTCTAAAAAATGCTGGGTTGTTTTAACCCAACTTTGGGTCAAATATGGACTAACCCAGCCGTTGGGTTAAATTTTTACATTACATTTTTAACCCAACATTTCGGGTTTGTCCATATTTGACCCAAAATTGGGTTAAAACAACCCAGCATTTTTTAGAGTGTGTAGACTTGGTTTATAAAGATATATTATATGTATCTGAAAAGAGGCGAAGGGAAGATTGGGGTAAAAGTCATTTGGACACTAATTGAAGATCATTTCTGAGACACAGGTTCTCTGAGCGATACTGGGTGTTGACGTTCGGAATATTTTCAAACAAATCGGAGGCTAGCTAGACCCTCCCTCCTCCGCATCTCATCTCCTCCCCCTCCCTTCCGTCCTTCCTGAAATAATTGTGAACGTGCATTTCTAGCTAATTATATCCTTGTGTGGGTTTGGCGAACATAAGCGTCAATTTAGAAGAAAAAAAAAACAATTTAACGTTACCCGGACTGTAAGCCCTTCTGCCGCCGGAGTTCTCGCCATCGTTCTAAAGCTTTGCTACCGATGTAAATTCGGAACTTCGCACGTTCTTTATCCGACTCTTTCCTCTTTTTAATTTGTTCCTCAGAACGACGTCTCTTTGGTCGTGTTTCGGCCATTTTTCAAACTTCCCTCTTATGCTTCTCTCTCCTTCACACACACACACACACACCCTTCATGTGCACGCGCACTAACCCCCCAGACCCACCCTCAAACACTTCTTGCCAGTGATTGGCTGGAACACTGTTTGTTAGGTTTCGTGGTCCGGGTGAGACATGATTGTTTTTGTTGCCGTTTTTGGAGCCTGTGGTGTCTACAGAGACCGCGTTTTTTTTACAGTGTGTTTAGGGGACAGGCAGCTAGCCGACAGTGAGGAGACGTTTGATGTATGTGACAAAAAAATGTTTTGGCCCCACATCGCTTATAGAACCTTTAATAGATAATAAAGAAGTGTTGGCTCTGACTTTTAAAGGGTAACTAAACCCCTGATCAGAGCCTCACTCCACCCACTGGCAATATTTGAAAAATGCTGAAAAAATGGGCAGACCCTAGCGGAGATAGAGAGGACGAACTGAGGGCGGGGCTGAGTGGGGGGGCGTGCACCTGAGACAAGCAGTGAGTGACAGCTGCTGTCAGACTCTAAAATGGAGAACGACTGGAGTGACGAAAGTACACTCTAAACAATGCTGGGTTATTTTAACCCAATTTTGGGTCAAACATGGACAAACCTGTTGGGTTAAATTTATAAATTACATTTTTTAATCCAACAATTGGGTTTGTCCATATTTGAGTGTAGCTTTGCAAAGGCTCAATAAAAGTTTCTAAAACTGTGTAATGTGCCTTTAAGATACCAATAACAATAATTGCATTAGAACAATCAAACCCTGGGACATAATTGTGTCTGAAGTTGAAGAAACATCCATATATATTTGTTAACGGACAACGCATTCTCACCCCAAGGCGTCACCTTTGACCATGCTTCAATATTTGACGTTTTAGGCGCCCTTTAGCGTCACTTACATGACGCGATCCTACGGCGTCATCTAACTGACGCTAAAGGAAAGCGTCAGTTAGAGGACTCGGTTAGGTTTAGGTGTGGGGTGGGGGTAGGGTACACGCGATCCTAGGGCGTCATCTAACTGACGCTAAAGGGCGCCTAAAGCGTCAGATATTGAAGCATGTCCAAATGCTTCCCAAGGCGTCAGTTAAAGGACAACTCCGGCGCGAAATGAACCTTTAGTCTAATTACACATTGTTGCCTAGTCAACCGATATCAGAGATTTGTTTTCATGATTGCCGAATGTAAATAGTTTTATCTCTAAAAACAGTTTAGCCTATAACGCTAGTATAATGCTAGTATATAGGGCATAGAGTAATGACAAATAAAAATTGCTTGTTATTACCACTAACAAGGCTCAAAATAGCCCCACACCAACACGACAGCATAACAAGGGTCCCTAAATTCAAACCGAAGCATTGAGAACTTTGTCAGTGTCCATACAGTTTAATAAGAAGATATTTCATACACACAGTAAACTTCGCGAATACAGGAAGAAGCCATCTTGGAAAAATAGTCTCTACCAGTCGATCTACGAACGCCGATAACGGTTGATTAGGTAACAATGTGTAATTAGACCAAAGGTTCATTTTGCGCCGGAGTTGTCCTTTAAGTGACGCCTTGGGGGTGAGAATGGGCTGTAACGGAGGTGGGATGTTACACATTTTCCTCATAATGTGTAACATTAAACGATCTGCGCATCCCTAAAGAAGAACATGAATTTGATTTACTATAAGACCAAGATTACGTTGTTGTAGACTGTTGTTTTTTAGATGGCAGAAATGTTGAGGCCTGCTGTTTCAGCCTCCCTGAAATGCCACTCAAAACAGCATAAGTTTTCAACAGTTGTAAAGATAGATTTAAAATAAACATGTTTGCTCTTTCCACTACCTCTGAACTTGTATGCGTACAGCTGAATCATTTATGAACGGCTCTGTTTTTGTGCGGGCGAATCCCGTTTTTGAGAAAACAGATACAAAGGAGTGTCTGTGTGAGTCTCAGATCAGCTGAGGAGTAACAGCTGAAGTCTCTGATGATCTAACAACAGGAAGTAACTGTATTACCTCAACGACACTGTCACATTCATGTGAATACAATATATGTCTCTGACGATATTTATGAGATGGGGAAACCAAAAGGGAGGTATAGGGTGCTTAGATCAAGCCGCTTTGATGTCATGTCACGACTGTGAATCTGTGGTCTTATGCATCTGAGGAGCCAAGAAAAAAGAAAACGATCACCCTTTCTCACATAGATGGGAAACATGAAGGTGGTTATCTTCTCTTTATGCTTATTTTACCGAAACAGTGACATGAAACAGTGGATGAAAACCAGAAAATGGTTGAGAGATTCTGTGAGAGAGGTTTGAAGTACCTCGGTTGATGTAAATATTCACCCCCACCACCTCCATTGTTATACGGACCAGATAAACTCCAAAACAACCCCACAATGCATTAAATGTACTGAAGATTCAGATTGATTAATGTCACTGCTGAATAGAAACCATAATTACAGGCATTCAAACCATGATAGGAAGGGTGAGGGTTCATGTAAAAACTCAAGCCTATCCATAAACAACTGATGCAGCAAGACATCTATGAAGCTTTTGTTTATCCAACGACGATCATACTACACATCTCTATTGTTGAATCAGTGTTAATTCTTCCTATCATCTTATACCCTCAGTGTCATCTTTTTCCAGTCAATTCAAATCAGTCGGCGGCGGGCAGACAGTGCTTCACGTGCCGGTAGAACGGGAAGGTTGATTTGCTCTGTTCTTTGAGGGGGAAATTGTAGCACGGTCTGCATCACTGAGAAGGTGAGGTGAAGTGTGCTACATCATATTTCACGGGTCATCTGCGCTCCACAATGAAGCCCTCGCCAAGCAAAAGCACGCTTGCTCAAGTATGAGAATGTGCACGGTGACGTTTGTAACCTTCCATTGTCTTTTTTAAAGTGTGACTGGGGGCTAATTCCACTCGCGAGATGCGCCGCATTATGAATGACACATGCGATTTTGTTGCTTTTAAAGCCTTTCAACTCAGCACTTATGCGTTTATCCAAGATAAAAAAAAAATCCTAATTCTGCTTGTTTAGAGATGAAAGCCATAAAATGCTCTGCCTCTGTGTTTCTACGGGCTTGCAATAAAGATAATGGGGCAACATTTTAGGGGAAACTTCGCTGAAGATATTGTGCCGAAAAGTGAGTCATGTTTTCTTTTTTACACTAAAATTAGAGAAACAAGTCAACAAACATTTATTGCAAAAAGCTGAAATGGAATGCTCACTGAAAATGCCATTGGTAAAAGCAACAGATACATAACAACATATTTGGAATAATATCAACTCAAAGGATGATTGTCATGGCCATGAAAACAAGTTTGTAGTCATCTTATCCCCAAGCTTTTATATGACCGCTTTCTTTGTCAGTCTCAGCAATCAAGGTTGACTCACTTGAGCACAGCAAGAATGATCTGTGATATAGCCAACACGAATCCCTTGGTTTATGTGTTTGGCTTGTCAAAGACCATTCTTTCTTTGACATAAAGAAACACAGTAGCTGTGTGTCGAGTTCAGGTTAAACTTCAGAACTTTTCACCCAGACTCCAGAGAGGCCATCCCTCTACAATGCGGCAAGGAATCACAAAAGGAATTTTGACAAGGCCAAATCAGGATGAGAAAAAAAATAATATACAGTATACCACAAAACAATAAGATGAAATGAAAACTCAAGACGTTGGTTGATATCTTTATGCCGTTGCATTGCTTCAGTATGCTTCAATACGCCGTACAGTATGGTCC
Source organism: Pimephales promelas (assembly GCF_988280905.1). Classification (NCBI taxonomy): domain Eukaryota; kingdom Metazoa; phylum Chordata; class Actinopteri; order Cypriniformes; family Leuciscidae; genus Pimephales; species Pimephales promelas. The sequence goes on along the minus strand of NC_142786.1, from coordinate 25,194,529 downwards.
TGATTATTACGCCAGCGAGGAACACAAGAGCCTGTCTATCACCATCAGTTTTATGATGAGTCACTACCAGTGAGATTTCTGCCTCTTCATGGTATCTGCTGCCAAGTGCTGCATCTGTGATTTCACATTTTTTTGGGCCGCATTATAAAGCTGTAAATGTCCTTTCAACAGGCAGCCATAGGATGAGAATGATTACACTGCCAACAATTAGTCACTAGTGATTATCTGGAATCAGTTACAGTAATTATTACAATAGTAATTATATTATGCAGGATCAGGGTGGGCTTTTTGAAACGGTGATGATCCGGGGGCCTCAGCATTTGAAAATCAAGGCCCGGCATACAGTGTGAGCTTACAACTAAAGCCTCGGGTCCCTTCGGACATATAGCGCTAACTGACTACCCTTGCCACATACTTTACTATTCAAAGGTTTAAAAAGTGGGACCCTTTATTTTAAGGTGATGTAGTTATATGTTACTACATGTACTTACAGTAAAGTATGCATAATTACAAGTAACTAAGCCTAAACCAAACCCTAACCGGAACTCTATAAGTACACTTAGTTTATTAATATTACTTTGTTCTTTTTTTTTTTGAGTAAGTACAATGAATAACAAAGTGTAACTAAATATTATAGCAAAAAAAAAAAAAAAAAAATAGTCAATGCCTATTTTTATGTGTAAAGGCCAATTTACTCCTGTATCATTATTTATTTACGTAGCATTCACGCTGCCTTTATCCAAAATATTATAAATATGTTTCAAACATGATCAGGATTAATTAAAAAATAAGTTTTTTTTTTTTTTATGTGAAGTTGATACTAGTTGATTATTTCAGTTTTTTTTTAAATAAATAAATAAATATTGAACTATTATATAAAACCATTGAAGTACATAACATAATTCTCACAACATTTATATCTTTAAATCTCATGTTTAAGACCAGAAATGAAATGATAATGTAAAATTGAGTACTTGTTTAATGGTATTATTATTATATATATTTCTCATAATATTAGTCAAATTTAAAGATCAAATATAATATCGTTATCAAAAAGTAATGAATAATAATATTATATAATAATATTTATTATGTAAAAATAGTAGTTTATGGTTAAGATATGATCCAAAGGATCCCAAGGGTCTAGTTGCCAATAATAATAATAATAATAATAATAATAATAATAATAATAATTCCCAGTTACCACTTTATTAATCCCATAAGTGGCAATGATATATATATATATATATATATATATATATATATATATATATATATATATATATATATATATATATAATATGTTTAAAATTTTTGTGATAATTGTAGTAATATATCTATGTGTTTTTCTCATTATGATATATAACTGTATTAGTATTATTGAAAAATTTTATGATATAAAGAAATGTTCTATTTGAAAACCATTTATGGGCAGGTGGCTACAAAATCAAGTGCCCACTATGTGGCCCTGAGCAGGACAACATCATGTCACAATGTGAAGTAGCATCTTTTCAGACTAAGTGCCCTTTCGGCCATTCTTTTTGCGAGTTTCCCTCTGAACAAAAATTTCATCATCATGCACTCAAAACTTGATCGCTCCATCTGCAGCAGGGACACTAATAACCTGGAGCGCAGATGCGCACCTGAACAGCGGCCGTGACGAGCTGAGCGTGCGATCAATCAATAATACAGCGCCCTTGCAGTGCTACTCAGATCATCTTCCCCCTGCCCTCCAGTGTCTGAAATATTTAAAGCGCTTGACATCAAATGAATACATTAATTTTAATTGTGCACATATCAGCTCTCGATCAGAGCAAGCTGCAAGATCTCGTAAGGGACGCTGCTTTTCTCTGCATATTGGTGGAAAGTGTGTAAATAACACACAATCATTAGCACATGTTGCTTTGACCTCTTCAGGCTAGAAGCCTGCACACACCTCCAAGTGGAACAAAGCTTACTTGCACTCCCCATGTTCTCAGCCCATGTGGGACGGTTAGATATTAGGAGCCTCCAGCCTCATATAAAACATATAAACCAGCAAATAGAATTACATTGCATCAGAACAAGGAAAAGATTACAACTACAAAATGTACCCTCTCAAAATGGTATCATTTTGTATCAATTGATAATTATAAGGAAATGAATAGAAATGTAATCTGTGAATTACCTTTTGAAATAGTACTACATGGATGTTAAGTTGTGTCATATTGAACAGGTGATTTTTGTTGAATGAACAAATGATCTAATTGTGTATTGTATCCAAGAAATTGAGAAAATTGTTAGAGTTTTGAAATATGTGCATTTTGATTATTGGTTGTGAGTTTTGTGAGTCGTGAAAAATGACATCAAGGTTCTGAAAATAGTAACAAAGTGATTGTAAAAAAAAAAACAACTGTAATACACAGATTTTCAGCGAAAAATAACAAATGTTTAAAAACGGGAGGGTAATCTCACCATGGAAACTGCTTACCAATATAGTCATTTCTGCAGGCACACTTTGGAGGATGGAGCAGATGCAAAGCCTGAGAGGGGAAGAGATAAAGAGAAAAGGGAGAAAGAAAAAAAATAAGAGTGATGTGTTTTGGCCTATATGCCTTTATCAGCATTGCCCACTCAGTATCCCTGCTCCTGTGGCCTCATAAAAGCATTAGATGGTGTGAGTGAAAATATGTGTTAGGCTCCGCTCTTTTCAATCATAACTCATCAGAGATCGGCCTCAAAAACAAGAGCAAGAGCAAGCATGCGGTGCAGAGAACAGAGCGGCGTTGGACAGGCTCGGGAGAGAGAGAGAGAGAGCGGGCCGAGGTGAAAAGCTTGAGACTGTAGAGAGCATTCAATTAAGACCTGAACTGCAGGCTTCATTAAGCGTGAGAAGGCAATGAAAATGACCATCCATCAAAGCGAAGTGCCGGGGCCAAGGCAGCCTGCAGATACAGCCTCTGTGATATGCTTTTATGACAATTCGCTGCGGCCAGCTCACAGAATGCACAGTGTAGTACACTGCCACCACACAGCTCTTCACCACGGACTCTCTCTCTCTCGTTCTCATGTTTACACAGTTATAATCCTTCTTCTTTTCTCTCTGTGGGAAGTAGTTGTCCCACAGACAGAAAAAAATAATCTTTTACTCACCTTAATGTTATTTCAAACCCAACCTGATTTGACCAAGTGCAACGTGCTACTATATCAACGTTCCATTTGACCAATCAGATTTGAAGGACAAGTTTACTGTAAAAAATATTTTCAAGATTTGTTATCACAACATATTTTCTTTTGTCAAAACAACTTTATAATAATTTATTTAGTTGAGATAACTTATTATTTTGAGTTTTTGATGGTTAAATTAATCTACTTCATTGTATTAACTCACTTTTTACAGTTCAGGCAACTTAAAATTTTAAGGCAACCCAGGTTACTTACTTTTTTAAGTTAAACTAACAATATATTTTTTTTTAAAGTGTAGTAATCACAACATTTTTTTCTTTTGTCAAATCAACTTAAATAATTTATTTAGTTCAGATAACATATCATTTTGAGTTTCTGATGGTTAAATTAATCTCCTTCATTGTATTAACTCATTTTTTCCAGTTCAATGAACTTAAAATTTTAAGGCAACCAGGTTACTTACTTTTTTTAAGTTAAACCATCAATATTCTTTACAGTGTGTATGTCAAGTTTAGGCTTACAACCAGGGTTAGGTGCCTCTACATCAGTGTTGTTCATTTCCCTCTGAATTTAGGGATAATTTATGGGGAGGTTTAGGGATAGGGATATGGTTAGGATTAAATGTGATAATCTACTAAACATGTTGACAAGGCATCTGGACGTGCCACTCGTAGGGTTTGTTTACTTGGCATGTTTGGTCCGATTAAAATAAACCCTTGTGGGATTCATTTGAATAAGTGTGAAAACAGCCATCCGAAACCTGTACACCAAACAAGTGGACTGAGATTCCTGAAAAAGTGGGTTTCCTGCTTCCAACGCTTATTTCTGTTTAGTACAGGCATCAGAACTACATCTTCTTATCTAAATGAATCAAATCAGATCAGAATGATTTGTTTAAGAAAACCTCACTACACGCCAAGGAGCGCAACTGCAGAATTTATGTTTATTCTTTTTTTTTTATACCATTCCTCACACAATGCTATCGAATGGCTTTAGAAAACTTGCAGTGCAACATTTTTTTTTTTTATATTGACCATTTTGATTATATATTAATAGTGCTTTTTGGTTATTTTGACAGTTTGTCCTTGACAATTTTTCAAACGATCACCTTTTGTGTTCCACAGAATAAAAAGAGAAAGTCTTCTGGGAACCGACAAAAGAAAAAGGTGACTTTATTATTAGTATTACTATTTTGTGAACATTTTCCTCTCCATTCTAAGTCTCTACACTTTTTGATTCCCACTCTTTTTTTCTTACTCATATTTCCAATGCTTAAAATTTTAACTAAAAGCACCAGTGATGGATTCAGTCGAAATACAGAAACCATGAGACATTATTGAGAAATTTTAATGAACTTATACATGATTCTCTTTATTCACATCGGCAAATAAGAGCGTGTTTCACCATGGGAAACTGTGTCTAATGCAGTAACAGAACTGCGCGAGGTGGTCGCAGAACATCAAGCGTTTTCTCGACATGAACCTGAACACAAACGTAGTGATCAAAAGTTGAGCCTGGATCACAGGCCTGATTACTCGCAGATGGAGAGCGCTCGCGGGTGTGTGTCTGACTGTAATGCTTTTCTCATTCTGGAATGACTGATGGAGTTACTTTACCTCCCTCAATGCCTCCTGCCATCTGACATGCACAACTCTGACACGCAGGGAGCGTACAGCCTTCTGTCATTTAAATCTTCACGTGAGCCTCCAGCTCTTCACAAATGCAATACCACAACTCACTGTGACACGATACACCATATCAAAATCAGGGGCGCCTGCAGAATTTCATCTTGGGGTAAGCACATATAATAACAGGGGCACTTTTCTCAAAGCCAACTATGGTCGCAAGTTCTGTCTTTAACAATAGAGTTCAGTGGAAATTGAGATCATAGATGGCCACCAATGCTTTTGGGAAACACACTCCAGCGCATCATTTTATTGTGTTGCAGTGTAATTAAAATTTCACAGCACAGCACAGCAGTAGTTTTCAAGCAGATGTACATAATTGCCATTTTATCCATATGTGATGGATATCTCCATAGCTCTGTCTTAATGCTTTTCAAAATGTCTGTACTTTTTATGTAATTTTTTGTTAAGTGTTTATGCATTGGTTTAATATGGAAGCATTTTTTTTTTTGCTGTTTTTTTTTTTATTTATTAATGACTTGATTATCTCTCGAAATAAAAATTATGAGTATTCATAAAAACAGAGTAAAAAAATGTTTTTCAAGAAAAATATATTTCATGATTCTGAGATAACTCATTAATTCAGAAAAACAGAGCAAAAACCTTTTTTTCCATGAAAAATTATCTTGTAAATCTGAGATAATTAACTTGTTTAACAATTTTTTTCCCGTAGTTTAGCATCAAATTTCTTTAAATTTTCTAGATATAGAAACGGCTGATCAAATGCTTCATCGATATACACAGCTTTCTTTGTAGTGTAGACACATTTTAGATGTCAAAATATTTTGACAAACTACATCTAGACTAAACCTATGATCTTATGTAGTTTTGGGTTGGTAAGTAAGTTTTAAAAAAAAAAAATCATGTTTTTTTTTTTTTTTTTTTTTTTTTTTAAAGACATCGATCTCACCAAAGCTGCATTTATTTGATCAAAAACATGTTAAAAACAGAAATATTGTTAAATGTGTTTACAGATTAAAATAAACTGTTTTCACTGACTGTTACTGTTTTCTATTTTCACATATTTTCAAATGCAATTTATTCCTGTGTCGGCAAAGCAGGATTTTCAGCATCTTCAGTGTCACATGATCCTTCAGAAATCATTCTAATATGCTGATTTGCTGCTCAAGAAATTATTATTATTATCTATTCTGAAACTGATTTTTTTTTTTTTTTTTAATTCAGGATTCTTCAAAGTTCAAAAGAACAAAATTCGTTTAAAATAGTTTGTAACTGTATTTACTATCACTTTGGTCAGTTTAATGTGTTCTCACTGTATAAAATATTATTTTCTTTAAAATACTGACCCCAAACTATTGGTTTATTTAATTATTGAACAACCTTACTTGAGTTATTGTCCCTTGCTGCTTATTAGTAAATAAACAGACAATCCAAATATAGCAAACCTTTCTTTTTAAATGGATGTGGTATAGATTTCCAAAGCTGGACAGAGAGAAGGAGACAGACAGCGGGAAGCTAATGACTCATTACTGCAGCATTTAGATGTCCCATATCCATAGGACTACCAGGAACCTGTGGAGCCTCATATAATAACTTCACAAGAAGCTCATTATAGCCAAGGCTAATAAGCAAAACCAAACAATCAAACCATTCAGATCAATAAACTCCACGGATTCCCATGGGTAAGCTTGACCCCGCAGGACAGAGTCACATAAGCAAAGTGTCTGACCTCAGGGTCACAGTTTTCACTTCACTCGGTTCAGTTGCTTGGTCACACAATTACACACACACACACCACTCAAACAAACAAACAAACAAACAAATGGATTTCTCACGATAAACAAACTCAAATGATCACTATGCCCATCTCAGACTGAATCCAGGTGTGTCTAGGAGTGGATTTGATTTAGATAAATGAGTCCAAAGGATCTGTTTTCCCTTACTGATACTTTCCCAATATACTCTCTTGCACTGGCTGCTCACAGCCATCTGTTTCTCTCGCTGTCGTCGCGCACAATGTGAAGAGGTGCACAGGTGTTGTTTCTTATAAAACGCTCATTGAGAGTGACTCTTCCCACAGCCATCTCTGTCAATCAACGCCTTCAGAGGATATTTTTGTCTCCAGATTTATCTGAGTAATACTTGTTTGACAAGATTTACATCGAGTTTCTTCAAAATATATTCAGCTTAACCATGTTGTCCTCACAAAAAAAAATTCACTTGAGTAAAGCTGAAATGAGACTCTTCGCTGGCACATCCCCAGTACAGCGTATATTATATATCCACTGGTGACTGGAGGAAAGCTGTAAATCCGGGAGCAATCTTTTGGGGTTTGTTTTTAGAGTTAATGGATGAAATAGCACACATTTCACACAGCCCTGTGAGCATTTGAGTGCATGCTGCATTCTGGATGAATAATGAAATACCTACACACCTTAACGTGCAGTCCACATTAGATTGTGAACTCTCCTGCAGCCAGGTTAAAATACAAACTGCACAAAAAGTGTCGTAGATAATGATTTGCAGGCTTTTACCTATTTAGTAAATTGAAGATAGAAATACTATTTATTCTATACTACTGTTTTTGATTTTTAATAGTAAATATAAAATTGAATATACCGCTACGCCATTTCATGTTCGATAATCAGCTGATTTTAAAGGTACTCTACAGTAGTAATATTTCTTACATGCAGTCAAACGTGACACTCAACAAACCTAAAATATTGTTTTCTTATATATTTTTACTTTTAGTTTTAACGTTAAGGCGGGAATACACTGTGCGATTTTCGTCCCATTTTGAGCCGAATTCTGACTCGTGCGACTCTTTTTCGTGTCGGGACGATTTCCAGCTTTGTCGTGCGTCGTTTGTCGTGCAGTGTTCGTGCAGTGTACAGGGAGAAACGAGAGGCGATTAACCTCTCACGATCGACAATCGGATGGTCGGATGAATTTCTGGCATGTCAGAAATTTTGGTCGCTCCTCGTGACTATATCGCACAGTTGAAGCAAAGCTACGAACCGATTGCCCTAAACTCAGTGTTTTTTCCTTCACTGCACCTGCGCGAAAACAGAAGTTTAACCATTTCATCTACAGCAAAAATGAAATTAAAATAAAAACGAAAAGAGGGAGATCTTTAAGTTCTGTAGTTCAAACTAGCAACAAATTACTATTGCTTCCCTCCAGTTCGTGTTGCAAAATGAATAATATTAACATTACCCACCGTCTTCCAAGCCACCTGCGATGTAACACCTCTTATTAATTTGTAAAACAATGTTTTTGAAATAAACCTTTTTTTAATTTTCATTCATGATTAATTATGGCAATGTTCGGACATATTATAGACTGTTAATAGTTATTTTATATGTCTATAATTCATTGTAATCGACCTAAATGTTTTATACAATTTTTAATGAGGAGTAAGATTATGTAATATTTTATTATCCTCACAGCACGTTGGTTATGTGCTGTGAAAATATTGCGTGGCAAATTAATTATAATAGCCTAGCGGATCAATTTAATAATAAAATTAGCCTGTCGTCCCCTAATAATGATAATACAATAATACTAATAATAATTAAATGCATAAATTGAAAATGCTAAATCATCTTGATACTGATAGCAGATGCTTGTTTTGACAATATCTGGATACATACACGTAAATAGGTGCAATCCAGGGGGTTATCGCAGATATTACACGTATAGTGTGAGAGCAGTGAAGTCGCAGCTCGACAATCGGACCGTACAGTGTGAGCACATAAATCCTGAACTTGGGCTTTGCATCGCATGCGATTTACTCGTTGAGTGTGAGTAGGTACCTTGTTGAAATCGTACAGACATCGTACAGTGTATGCCCGCCTTTAGCACTATCGTCTCTCTTTCGTTTCGCCATTTTTGAAAGTTGTGTACGGAAAAGCTTGTTGCTGCTATTGGTCAACCTCATACAAGTGATGGAACCGTCGTGGATGACCGTTAAAAAAATTAAACATGCAAGTCTTTTTGTTTCGTGATATTGTGAAGCACCGCAGACGCGACATAGGTTTTCACCCACTATGACACCCTATGCGAGATGATACGATCGAATCTTGGGTCCAGACGCCAGTTGTCGTTTACGAATCTCCACGACACCCTACGTCAAACAGATCGTGCCAAAATCGGGCTAAAATCGTGTAATCTGAACCAGGCATAAGACAACACCTGTTTCGCAGATTTGCTATTCAGGGGGTTGAATCGTTTTTAGACTGCAGAAGTCATTAACATGCAGAAGGCATTTTCAGATGAATTTGGGGAAACCATTTAAAACATTGTGTTGATCAATTTCAATTAATTTTGTTTTATGTGTTCATTGCAAAAATTGTAAATTTTGCCAATAAACCTGTATTTAACTAACTGTATTTAACTTTTGGCCCTCTAGCAGTTAAAAAACAAAACAAAAAAACATGCATTTTGCAGAAGAACATTGTTTTGGTTGTGCTTGAGCGTTGTGTGACTGTGTGGCTGAATAAGGTTCATTCTCATAACTAAAAAGAGAGGGATATTATCCTACCTCTAATAAAACATTCAATCCTTGGCTTAAGAGTTATAAGAAGTTTATTTGGAAATGACTTCACAATAGATAATGCTTTACAATGAACTCTGTTAGAGAGCAACAGCATTTATCTTTTCAATAAAATATCTTACTCGTTGAGTAATAAAACAACGGCATCTCCTTTTACAACATTTCGCTTTTACAACATTTCAAATCCTTCAGCTCTTGGTATCTCCGAAAACCCAAGCCAATGTTGATTGATTGAAGATTGAGAGAGGCCTGGACTATTTTAATGTTTTGTATTATTGTGTGGCGGCAGTCAACCGTGAGGGACTGCCATCTTTACTTACATTTTTGTTCACATTACATGACCTAAATTGTACAGGAAAAAAAAATTGATAGGTTGTTGTGTTATTAATGTTAGGCTATTACGAAATCTCCCTTCCATAAACTTTTTTTTAGGTCCATTTGCATACTTGACTTGAATATCTATCCTACTGTTCAGTTGTTTTATATAAATGAGACTTGAAAAGTTTTCTTTCATTTCACTTAACACAAAGGAGATATTCAAATCATTTATCGTTTCTGACACAGAGTACATTATGTCTTTGGTGTGTGTGTGTGTGCGAGAAGGAATTGTTCTGTTAATCTCTGTGTCTTTTCGCTCCGCTTAAACAACTTGCAGAGAAGAATGACATTTTAATACTTTTTGCTCCTATTAACATAGATTGTTTTCTGAGCGGACGAAAAATTCATCTTTCAACCTTGCTGTTTCTTTTCGCATTATCAGAGTTGTAGCCGTGGCACAATTTGGTGCAAGGATTACATTAGACAAGCTAAATGATAACTATTCCAAACAATTCTTCAATATAATATATATATGTATGTATGTATACCATATACAAATGTTATTATAATGTAGGAATATAAATACGTAGACAGTGCACAGTGAACCTAAAAAGAGCACTAAAGGTAATCTTCTGGTCGTTGCATTAAATCATCAAATCATATATTGTTTACTTTGCAAGCATTAGTTAAGCTCTAGCAAAATTAAACATTAACCATCCCTTTTCAGAGACCATATTTGAGGGGGAAATCATTATTATTTAATGTACATGACTGGCTCTTTGGCATGATTCAATACACACGGATAGACCTTTTCATCTGGTGGCTGTCGAGGTGTGTTAAGAAAGTGCCAGACGATGCCCTGAGGAGCTCTTAACATTTGAACACAAACATGAAGCGCAGGCATATATTTTATACATTAGCCACGGTAATGCTGACTTACGGGATCTCTAAAACTCCTGACATTAAACATATAAAATGAAAGCAGCTGAAGGAATAAAATGAACAAATATATGCTCAAGTGTCTCCTTTTTTTCTTGAACTCCTTTTAGTCCACCTTCGCCATAGATGTGCACCTTTTTTATTATGTCACTCTCCTTTTCGTGCCCCCAATCTTCCTTTATTCGCTTTTTTTTAACCTGTAAGAACTCATCTTGCTCTCTTCAACCATCCTTATTGGGCTTCCCATCCTCTCAGCCTGGCCTAGTTTGAAGGACTCAGTCAGTACTATAAAGATTTCCCTGCGAGTGCTCGCCCCATGGGAACGCCATCAATCTGCACCCACTGCCCTCTCTTCATCTTCCCATGCCTTCCAAAAAATAGTTCAGGCTAATATAACACACGCTGTGGCAACTGCTCGCAGGCTTGTTGTTCCACCCCAAAACACAACCTTCAATTTCAATACCGGCCGCCCTAATGCACTCAGCAGCGGTTCAGACTGGAATTACTTTTGCATGGATATCATCAAAATGCTATATGGGTTTTCCTCAGCGCTGCAACATCTGAAATTCACTTAAACTCTCTGGCTGAGAAGATTTCATCAATGAGTGAGGGATTACTGTTTAGTTTGATCTCAATGGCAGAAGAAATATCAATCGTGGTTGAATGGAGAAAAAAACGGTAACACTTTATAGATCTACTTTAGACATTCTGCTAACTATACTGTAAGTAACTTTGCAACTACATGTTAACTGAATCTACTAAACAGAAACACCTAACCCTAACTTAAAAGTCTACTAATAGTTTTCTACTAATACTGACAGTCTACTAGTAGCCTACTACTATTGCAACGCATTCTCATCCTTTAGCGTCATATAGAACGCTATATGACAAAAACGGCGCTACTACGCACATGGCACCCGTTATCGTTAATATAACATGCGCTGTGATGGTTAGGTTTAGGTGTGGGGTAGGGTTGTCTCATATTACGCTAAAGGATTTATGACGCCTTGGTTTCGCGTAAATATTAACGATAAAGGGTGCCATGTGCGTAGTATAGCGCCGTTTTTTCATATAGCGTTCTATGTGACGCTAAAGGATGAGAACGGGTTGACTATTGAGAGTAAGTTGACATGTAGTAGTTGCAAAGTTACTTAGTAGAATGTCAAATGCATGGTTCAGATTACACGATTTAGCCCGATTTTGGCACGATCTGTTTGACGTAGGGTGTCGTGGGGATCCGTAAACCACAACGGGCGTCGGGACGCAAGATTCGATCGTATCATCTCGTATAGTGTGCCATAGTGGGCGACAACCTACTATTTTTTTTTAACGGTCATCCACGACGGTTCCGTCACATGGATGAGGTTGACCAATAGGAGCACAAGCTTTTACATTCACAACTTTCAAAAATGGCGAAACGAAAGAGAGACAATGGTGCCAATGTTAAAACTAAAAGTAAAAATATATAAGAAAACAATATTTTACCTCAAGTTCTCTTTGGAGGATTGATAGCCCATACTGTCCTCTTCGAGCAATCCAGGAACGTGTCCATTGTCGGGATTTTTTGTTTTTTTACTTTTTTTCTGAACACAGGACAGCCAATACAACACTCACCGCTTCATCCATTGTTTGTTTACGTTTGTTTCCGGAAGTCACTCGCTACTAGTTTCGCTAGCAGACAAAAAAAATAAATAAATCGAATCAGGCATTAAGTGGACCATCGAAATAAAGTAAGGCTGAAAACCTGTGCTGAAAGAGAGAAGAAAAAAGAAAGCTTTTGGCACTAGAGAATTGATTTACTTAAACATTTTCTAACTAAACTATCTGTATGTGATTGATTAGCTCTGAAAAACGATTCAGTCTATGAATGGTTTTCTGTTTGTGAGCCTTTATCACGATAAGACCTAAATAAATAAATAACGGTTGGGGACACATCACTTTCAGGCTGATAACGATGTCTTTAGCAGGAAAGGTAAATAATTTGGATAAACGTCTGATTTCATTGCAGGACAAAGCCTCTTCCAATGCCGCTCTGTCCGATATTGATTCGGTTCTTCTGGTCATTCCATCAAGCCCAATACGGTTCACATCTAAAGGACTCCAACCCTTTTCTCAATGTCCCACCCTTATCCCTCTGGAGACAGGGGAGCTCCATCCATCACTGCCCTGGAAGAGTGCACCTCCACCAGCTATCGGTCTGACCCATCAGCCCTGACTAGGAGTCTGTCTGATAAACACAATGATATGCTGTCACCCTTCTGATTTGGTGTCCCAAAACTGATCCTGCTCTAAACACACACATACTATTTTCTTACTGTCCTCTGGCCACGTGTCTGCACTCACTGTCACTTTGTCTTCGCTTTTTGCTTTCCCTTAATCTGTTTCCCTATAACCAGGCCCCTTTCAAAAGCATTCACTGTTTACGCATGTGTGTGTTTATATTCACAGTATGCCATTTGGTGGATTTACCTGTTTTTTCTGTGCATATACTTGTCAGTGCAGATCACATGAGTCTGTCAGTGTCAAAGTCAAAGTGTAAAGGCCATTGCACACCGAGTCCGAAATTCGCATCCGAAATTTTCGCACGTTAAAAAAAAAATTCGACCTCACGTTATGTCAATCACGCTTACACACCGCCTCCGAAACTTTCGTCCGTCATAAAATTAATCGGATCGGGTTCGATTTTCTGCGTTTTTCACATCCAGAGCCAGCATTTTGAGAGGTCTTTTGACAATTCAGGGCCGGAGGGAGCTCGTCCTTAAAATCATTGCACATATGCGCTGTGCTTTCAGTTTCGGTTTTCAATTCGATCAAGTGTTTATGTTCTTTTCTCTATATTGGATTATGAAATTAATAAACCCCCCCTTTCAATCAGATTGAAATTTAGGATCGAATTTAGGTGTGATTGAGCAGCCTATTCGATAACTAATGTATTATTTGGGCACAATATACACAATAACAGCCTAGCTGTTCTGTCTGCCCAGCGCTTCCAACGGGCCGCGCGCGGGTGTGTGTGTTTACCGTGTGTCCATACCTGGTCCATTTCAGACTGACACACTGCCAGTCTCCGTTCAGAATCGATTGGTTCACGGAAATTGGTGGTCTTGTTTTTAATATGTGGCTCCAGGATCGCTAGCAAAGCATCGAACTGTCCCACTGACATTCTGAGGTAAATTTTGAATCGCTCAGGATAAATTCGCAACTCCTTGATAAGCAACTCGACTTCCTCTCGGCGCAATTTCAGGATTGGATGGACGTAATATTTTCTCTTTCTTCTCTTTTCAATAAGAGAGAGGGCAAAAATCATCCTCACTGCTTGACGAATCCATTTGGTATTTTTGCGTTTTTTCCCGCAAAGGTTTAAGAAATATGCAACGGACTCGGTGTGCAAGGTTTCTATGCGTGACGAATTTTTGGGCTGACGAACACGAAAATACGCATACGAATATTTCGTACTCTGTGTGCAATGGCCTTAAAACTTGCCACAACCAAATGGCATTGTCATATTGGCATAGTCATCGTTGACAAAAATTTTAAGGTGGTAAAATATAAACTGAGGGAAAAGAAAAAATGAACACACATCTGTTAACCATATTTGTATCTATTAGAGTCATTTATTTCACTGTGTGTCGGTCAGACTATCATTGTGTAAGAGGAAAATAAAGAGATAAGTAGAGAGGAAGGGACACATTTAGAGGACAAAGTGGATAAATGGAAGACAAACTGACTTTTCAGACCTGCTGCTGGACAAGACGGATCTCCAGTTACTGTGAAATACATCACCCTTCTCCAATGTGGTGATTCTGTTTCATATTAAATAAATAATTGTTTGTATGTTTCCTTGAGACTTAACACTAGGTCATGTCTATTGTTGAGTAACTAAATTTGACTAAACCTTTGGGGACATAAAATGGCATTCTCAATTACATACCAAATAACGGAAGAAAAAGATTATGAGATTAGAGATGAAAAAAAGCCTGCGTAAGGCACATGAAGTTGCAGTCCACATGCCAGAGAAGCTCTAAAATTCCAGCCACACATCAGTAAAAGACTCACTTTCTCTAGTTCCCTGCTTTTTCCTCTTCTCCATCCACATTCATTCTTACCTGTTTCGTGAATCTTACCTTTGTGGGTTTAAAGTTTGTCCAGATTAAATTTTAATTTCTCCTTCGCCAGTCAGTAAAATCAATTCCTGGGTAAACTAAAATGGGAAAAAAAGAGAATAGAAACCATGCAAGACATCAAAAACAAGAGCATATGGGATTATCCCTATAACAACCACCACCATTGCATCATCCAGACAGTTGTAATTGTGAACATAGCGGGTTGAGGGAAGTACACAAAGGGCATTTAGGTGTAAATAAATGAAAACCACCATGATTACCCCAAAAATGACCCCCTTTCCATCCCCATCCTACTAAACAGCATTGTGGTCCCCAGCTGCAAAGTACTAGGCAGATCACACAGCGTTTGTCAGCCATTCCCACACGTAATGGCCTTTTATTGGGTCTAGATTGGTATACATGGCATGTGGGGCCAAAGAACATGAGATGTTAGTATTCATTCCCATGTTGCTCTTTCTTCTACTTTGCTAAGGGATTAGTATCAGTACCAGCTTATCTGTGGTTATGAGTCACTAAATGACATCATCCCCGGATTCTCCTTATTGGCTGAAATGAGAAAAGCTGGCAAAGTGTCAGCCCCTGTAATTGGAAACTTAAAGAGCAGGTCACATTCTGCACCACAGAGTGTTTTGGAAGATAAACTGATGAATTTGTGCATTTTTCAATGTATGAAATACATATTAGTTCCTGCCTTACTGTGAGTGTGATGTTGCTCTACACCAGTTCAACAAGTTCAGTAATACAGTGTAAAGTAACACTGAGTAACTTACAGTACATATTAATTAATAGAAACAATCCTACGACTTACGTTATGTATTTTACTCTGCCAGTGACAGTAATATGGAAGCCCATTTCTGCCATAGAAGAAAAAAAAAAACAACAACAACATTTTTTCATAATTATGCAATAAAAAATCAAAATGTCTTATTGTCAATTTGTGACTTTTTATCTAAAAATTGTGACTGTCATAATATCATTTTTACCATTTTTTTTTCTTGTGTGGTGTAAATGGGCTTCAATACAATAATTTCAATCAAGAGTGTCCATGCAACACACAAAAGTAGTGTTTCATTCCTGAATTAATCTGTTTATTAACAAATTGGTTGAATGAATGATTCAAATAATCACTCATAAAGCAGTCATTTGTCACTGTTTGGAAGTAGTTTTCAATAAATGCCATTTGAGTGTTGATGGGATGCCAAAAACTTGGATAAAACCTAAATGTTTACAACATTAACAACATGTTAATGTGAAAATTTGTTTTCTCTTTGCCACTGCTTCCTTAATTTTGAGTTCCTTGAACGGATAATGCAAGAATTCATCCTGTAGGCCATTCTTAATTGGAAGTCTATACACCTCCTTTCATTGCCTGCTGGTTTGACAGAATTAGCTGAAAGTTAAATAGCACAAAACTGTAAGTTTGTAGACTTCTGGAATTAAAAAGCTGAGAATAAAACAAGCCTTCTATTTTAATGAAGTCATTATGCAGGCTCTTACAAAGTCGATTGTCTAGTCGTTTTTGAAAACATAACCTGTCAAAGAAGAGAGTTCTTCACAAAGTCTAATCTGCCCCTGTCGTAGCTCACTTTGCACCCATCAAAAGGTGTGCATGTGTTATAATGCTTAAATGAGAACCAAAAGAAGACAGAACAAAATATGTTGGTTTCTATAACTAAATGCATTTAAATGAGGCTCGAGTAATTGGAGTAAAGCCTGCATTAACTGAAATCTAGCATTAAATGACAATGATAAATGATAAAGTTTGAAATGCAACCATAGCATCGCTCAACAATGAGTGATTGTCTTTTGGTGGATTTGAATTCTTACCTCTGACCTCATTGCAAGAGCCATTAGTATAATACAATGATGAACCTGTCGTCTTATTGCATTCTATCCACTCGTTCTCTTAGCGACTCATTTGGTTTCATCCTCCTCTACGTGTTATTGATTCCATTGATCACTGCAGACGATGGCAGAGTATTGTTTGCTGTGAGATAATTGTCCCATCTTTGGTCCTTTGATGAGATTTTGAGTTCTCTCCATTACAGTCTCACCTGACCTGCTAGGGTGACTACTAAAACAGAAAAACTGTTGTGGCATTTTTTGACACACACTCACACACACTACATCTACAAAATGTGTAGTAACCACAACAAAAACAGTTTAGCTTGTAATGCTCAGAAGCCTTTCAGTGCAAACACACCATTTCTATGTAAATTAGGCAAACCGGGCTTTGCTCACAAAATTCAGCACAGTTTGGATGTAACTAGCATTACACAAAGCTCGTATGATTTGCAAATTTCCTTTGAATCGGACGATGAACAAAGGAGAAAAAAGGTTCAAAAGGGTTCTTGACTCATTTGTAAAGAACAATTTCTGCCAAAAGGTTTCTATAGGAGAAATGTCTTAAAGGGAAAGTTCACTACATGGCGATCCCGGGCCGTCATGCAACTGACGCTTTACCTTTAACGTCGTTTAGGTGACGGGGTAGGGTTAGGTCTGGGGTAGGGTTAGGATTCGATAACGTCATCTAACCGACGTTTAAGGGTACCCTAAAAAGGCGGATGTTGACGTATGGTCAAAAGACGTCCCAAGACGAGACTGCACTGTAACACGATGGATATAACCAAACAGTTTTGTTGTGTTGCATATTCATCATCGTCTTGCTGCTCCCTTCCCGTTCTGTGATTGGTTCTCTATTTCAGTGGAAAATTTGGTTCATGGTGTCCAGGCTGCCTAGTAGCGTGAATAAAATCGCACCCATAGGGAAACCCAGGCTATACTCACCCTCAAGTTGTTCCAAACCTGTATGAGTTTCTTTATTTTGTTGAAGACAAAAGATATTTTTAAGAATGTTGGTACCCAGACAGTTGACGGCACACATTGACTTCCATAGGAAAAACATAAATAAGTCAGTGGGTGCCGTCAACTGTCTAGGTACCAACATTCTTTAAAATATCTTCTTTTGTGTTCAGTCAAATCGAACAAATTTAAAAAGTTTTAGTGTTGTTTTCTCTTTGCACCATCTTGCCAATTAACCAACATATTTTTGACTAATAAATTATATTCTACTCCAGCTATAACTGACAAAAAATAATAAATATGACATGACAAAATATTGACTTAATTGCAAAGATATTTCTGTCAAAACAGAAAACAAACAAAAAAAAATGTGTAAAAAAAAAAAAAAGAACACATTTCTCAACGCAGCAGCAGCCTGTAATCAATTATGATAATTCACTTACACAGTCTGTTACACAGCCACTGGGCGTGGGAGTAGGTGTTACAGGCCCTTTGTTTTGTGATCCCAGAGTTCTGCTCTATGTGTGGACGGCTTTGCCTTCCCCTAAGCCGGGCCTGATGAGCCGGAAGGCAGTTGTCATGAAAATGAGTGTGGCTCATCATTAACTTGTGTCGCCTTCACTGAAACGCATTTGCTTTCGCGATTCAGCATGAAGATGGTTCACCTCTTCAATTAATCTTTACTTCTACTTTCAACATTAAGTATCCACCACCCCCTGCCCACATTAAAATGACACACGATCAGAGGATGCGTTCAGGGCATTGATTGGCTTATTGATGTATCAATGGGATGAGGTCAAAACCTACAGTAAGAAGAAAAATCCAAAATGTGAACTTGTCCTTCTCCTTGGATTTCACATTCTTGTTATTGAAGGGCTGAAAATTGAGAAATCTGAATGACAAATCTTTCAAAAAGGACACGAAGTGTACACCACTAAAAATATAATAAAAGTATGTTTATTATAAGACTAAAATCAAAGACTGTATGATTTTCTAAGTCTTCTGACGCCATATGAGAGCTTTGTGTAAGTGACAATTTATCCTAACTAGTCTTTCTTCACTTAATTGGAAGAAAGAAAGTCTGGAATGACATGAGGATGAATAAATGATGGCAGAATGTGAGCAAACTATCCCTTTAAGCCATTCACATTCACACTCATTTGTTTGCCACCATAATGAGTCGTAATTACTTTGACTATTAAGGGGGGAAGAAAAATGTTTGGAAATTTTCAAGGCATTTGGTGGAAGACATTCTTCACCTCTTTTCGCAGACAGTTGAATCTGACATTGGATTTAACTTTCTCAAACGTGTCACCAAAAAAAATTTAATCAGGAGGCGATCACGGCACATATCAAACAGAGACGACGTGTCGACAATGACACCCAAAGAGAGGAAGCAGTTTCTAAAACAAATTGCTAGATTGGCAAAGGATTGTTCCATGTCACAGCACACTTGGATTCAATCCTACTATAAATTATTCACATTTTAAAGCCGCTTTAAACTAACATTGGAATCTATTATTAAGATGGAAAGGAAAAGCTAGTCTTCACCCACGTCACACGAGACAGCACGTGTCTTCATGCATATATATGAAGAAATGCAAATACCTTTAGAATAAGGTTTCTCAATGGTTCCCATTACAAAACCTGTTGAAAAGAACTTAAAGGGATTGTTCACCCAAAAATGTACCTTCAAAGTCAATGGCTACCCTATACCATCACTTTGATTGACATTAATACAGGTCAACACATATGGTTTAATTTTAATGGCATCCTGGATTGTCTGAGGATTATATGTTTGTTTGGAGCATATGACTGCAGATTGTTCTAAATGAGGCACTTTCTTGCAAGAAACGTCTAATTTACGCTGAAATTGGTGAAAAACTGTTTCAGGGTTGTTTTATTTTCCCATTATACTTTTATTTCCCAAGGGACAGTTTTGAGTTGAGCAACGGCTCACAGAGAGACTGTAATGACAGAGAACCAGAAAAATGTGTTTGTTTTAGAGGCACTTGATTACTCCTTGTCCCGCTGTCCCTTTTTTTTTTTTTTTTTTTTTTTTGCTGAAGTACTGAGCAGTCCAACTGTGTTTATTGAAAGTGTATACAAAACCACTGGCCCAGCAGTGCTGGATTAGTTACACAGAAACTTTGCATCTGATGTCTTGGCCTGAGATCTGTGAAGCTGGGTCGGGGTGAGACAGTCTGTGTTGAGATCACTGGGCTTGATGTGAAGGCAGTGCCATACCTGTCATGCCATCTGTGCCACCCAGCCCGCGGCATGCGTGATGCCACCTGCCACTGGAAAGCCCTGGATGAACTTGTCCTCTAAGGAATATCTATTAGGTGAGGTCAGAAAAGACTGAAAGGAGATTTTAAGTGGGATAATTGACAATAACAATAACAAACTACAATCATCTGATCAATTCCAATTGGACAAAAGCAAGTCCCGCCCTAAATGTATTTATTGTTCGAGAAGACATTTGACTCTGATTTACGTCAAAATAGACCAATAATGACGATCGCAACTGCTTCTTCATGACGAGTTCAAAATAGTCATTTCCGCTTCTCAATTTTGATTGGCGGAGTTTTGGAACGAAAACCATTTCAATGTCATCCCAAACCTGTATATTGTTTTTTTTTTTCTTTTGTTGAACATAAAAGTAAATATTTTGAGAAATATTATTTGGGACATGCAATAGAACGTAAAACTATCAATTTATATGGCTCTTTCAGCAGGTTACATTACGTCATTACCGCAGTAGGCGGTGATGTGTTTATGAGCGATTTTTTTTTTTAATCGTTCAGGAATGAAAAAAAAAAGGTGGCTGCATCGGAAATTGCATACTCATCAGATGCACAATTTAGAATTTTGGGAAACACTTTATTTGAAGGGGTGTGCATAAGACTAACATGACACTGTCATAAACATGACATAACACCTGTCATGAACATGAAGGAGTCTTTATGAATGTTTATGACTGTTGTCATTAAGTGTCATTCAGTAAATTATGGCACTTTTAATGCAAAGTTGACATTGTTTAAAATGTCATTTTTGATGACAACTTGACATTAACAAAGACAAAAATGTCTTTGTTATGACAACTTTAGAAATATAGAAATTATTCATTGATCATTAACAAAGTATGAAAACACTATTATTAAACGCATTATAAATATGCTTATAAATCAAGAAAAAAAGCATTTATAGCTGAATTAATAAACTACTTATTAATGTCTATTAATGCTGATGAATTAACCATTTACTCATGCTTAACAAATGATTAATAGCGTGCAGTTATTATAAAGTGTTGCCCATGAATATGAACTTTTTGCACATCCCTTGAAATTATACTGTTGATCTGAATATCATAACTTCTTAAATTGTACTCAGAGAACATAACTTGAATCTCATTTGCAAATAGTCCACCCCCCCCCCCCACCCCCTGATTTAAAGCATAAATCTAAATTGATTTAGGCTTTAAACAAGAAAAAGCTATTTGCCTGGGACCTAAGAAAAATAACCCAAATTCAACATCTGAAAGTTATTCTTAATATCCCATGCAGTTTAGACTTTTGAATATCCTTATTTATATTTTAGATATTTCTGTATTCTTAAGTGGATCACTTGTCAAACGAGACGCTCTCTCTTTCACAGACGTCCTGTTTTATTTTGCGGCAGTGACATTGTTATTATAGGTTTGCTGCGAAGTGTTCAGTAGTGCCCGTACCAATGTCAGCATTTTTTTCCCTTACTGAGCCGGTTACTGCCCCCTTGGGGACCCCTGATGAGTTTCTTAAGTGAGATGCTCCGCATTGTCACAACGTTTTCACAAAGCTACATTAGTCGAGCCTGAGAGCTCCTTTCATCACGGTTGTGTCTAAATGAGGCTTGTCAGGTTTGATAATGTGTGGTGCTTTCGTTGCCTGCATAGGCTGTTCATCTTTTTCTCACTCTTTCTTTCTCGCTCTCTGTAATTTTGCATGTTCTCTTTGGCTCTGGCTTGAGTTGCTTACAGAAATTGGTAACAATTTGAGGGTATACACAAGAGCTTTGTGTGCTCTCTATTGCACAAGCTCTGAATAATGAGCCAAACGTAATGTTGCTTTATTTACTACAGCTAAATCAGGACAAAACAACAGACAAGAGTGGATATGGGTATATGTATATTAACGTTGGGTTAGTAGTTATCAACTTTTTAAGTCAGTATGGTTATTTGACATCCCATGGTTTTTGGAAATTGCTAATGTGATATGCTAAACTCAGTCTAAAACTAATTCAAATTATGATTGAAACTTATAGTTGTTTTTGTTTGTTTTTTGGTCTCTCAATTATCACAAGGTCACATTTTTTTTGTAGAATGCAGTAAATATTTGTGCTACTTTTGAATGGTAGTTTGTTCAACATTCAAAATAAAAGCCTCTGTGAATGCATCATAAATCCAGTAATGCATTTATGTTTATAAGGCTAATAACCATTTTGCAAACACTTATAATAATAATAATATGCCATTGAATAACTGCTTAATTTATCGAAAGTCAGAACACTCTCATTTATGGTGGGTGATGGATCACTTGTTGGACTGTGTAAATCAAGGGGAGTTTGTATACTTGTACTGCCAGCATGACATAAAGAGCTTTTGATATAGTGATGGTAATGATGATAGCTATCATAACAGGCAACACTTAGAGAGTCAGCATTTGTTTTTGAGGCCTAATTTACACTCCAGGAGGGAGAGAGTCGACAGGCCACATGCTCCCTTTCATCTCTTTTATATTTTAATCCAGGGGCTCATTAAAAAAAAGATTCGGAAATAACAACAAAAAATGACAAACCTCAAGAGTGGCAATAAACATATGCATGGTTTTGTTAAAAGTAAAGAAATAAGAGAGAGAGAGAGAGAGAGAAAAGAGGGTTGGACAGCACCTGTGCATATTCTCTTTGGCAATTGCAACCAAAGTCTAAAACTGTGAATAGACCTTGAAAAATTCTTTATTGTCAGGTAAACAAAGGATGTGTTTTGACAAAGAGGTCAAGGTTTTGGTGGTCAGCATGACCCAGTTAACCCCTGCTGGTAGATGACGAAACTACACCATCTGGACCAAAATCCTTACCATTTATTCTGACGAAATAATTGTTTTTGTGCATGCAAAGTATAAATCATAAATAAATCAAATATAGACAATGCTTTGCCAGAAACCAATGTTGGAAGTCTCTTAAACGTATGAATTGGATGGGCATTTTGATATTTTTCCTTGTCTGCTGTCACTCTGAAATTGTGATGTCACATCCTTGTGGTATTCAATGACCATTAACCTATCAACGTCAAGTTTATGTTTTATCTTCTTTTTATATTGCTTTCATGATGACAAAAATTAAAAAGTTTGCTCACCCAATTTAGCCTTTTCGCACCAATAACACAATTTTCCGTCATTTATGACACAGCGAATTCCTCTGCAATTCATGTTTTTTTCTTTACTATTATACAATAAGGGGTGCTATTACACTTCTTTTGAAATAGTACAGAATCTCCAGATCTAGAAACAAATGAAAAAGAAGCAGAAACAACTGATATGCTGCTTCCAGTTACACGCATCCTGTGACTGTAAACTGGCCTGTCAATCACAGTCTTTCATGGGAGAATTTTCTTCATGTGATAATTGTGATTCATAATTACACATTTAAAAGTGAATGGCCAACCGGATCTTTATAAAAGACCACATTGTTTTTGCAGATGAAATACAAAATGGATAACATAAAAAACAATAATAATAAAATATTAAATGATTATCATTAGTCACTCAAACCCCTTTATCTAAACCTCTCAATTTAACAGTTGCATTCGCCATGTTTGTAGTTTTAACACTTTTGATTTCCTCCGATTTTGTTGCAACATGCAAGTACTGGAAAAAAAAATGCATGAAGCTAGAATATTTTTTTTTTTTTTTGTTTGTTTGTTTTTTTCTTAATTTGAGGTATTGTTCAGATATTCATACAACAAAATATTCTGGGGACCATTAAAGTTTTGCAAAAATTAAAAATGCTGAAACTTGCTGGGGGCTTAAAAAATACTGGTGGGTAAAGAGTTAACACTATCCAAATATTCATCAAATTATTTCAATGGAGTGTATCTTGTTTCTCATATTTTCTCCCATTTTCTTCACTTCTAATGCATATTAGCCTCCTTTACATACAGTAGTGGTTTGTAAAGAAAGGATATTCCAGAAACCATTTTTAAATGATCATATTTCTTATTTGATCAAATTCCTTTCATTTCGACCATTCTACTAGTACAGGAAAAAAAAAAAATCATTATCTATTAAAAAATAAACAAAAGTCATAACAAATGCTTCAATTCTGTGCGAGAGCCGTTGATGGTCAGGATGCTGCAGTTATGAAATGAGTCTGAATATGGACAATACATCTGTCATCTCATCAGTAAGCCATTAGGAGACCGTAAGCTCTGTGTATCAGAAACAACCGGGTTCACGGCCACAAGTCCCAACGTTTCCGTTTCTCTCCGAGTGCTCCTTATCTTTGATGGTGTTCGGGCATTTTTGGGGGGTAAGACATTAATCCCTCTGGTGTCTTGGTCTGATCTCTCCCTACACACCTATCTCTCAGGACTCCAGCCAGGCTTTTCCCAAACACAAGATTAAAGAGATTACACTTCTACGGGATACAAACACCCTCCCATTCTTCCAGTGGCAGTCTTTACCTTCCAAAATACCTAACTGCACGTCTTTCCTAACCCAGACTGTGAGAAGCCATCCATATTCCCATGGGAAGGATGCTCTTGTTTTTGTCTTCTGAGTCAAAGGCAAAGTCATTTGTGTAGATGTGAAAGAAGACATGTTTTCTTAATATTTTCAAGGGATTCTAGCATCACCAGCCGTGTTACATATTATTGCGGTGATAATGAAATGCAAGACGCTAGATTTCCGGTGTTCAGGGAATACTACGCTCACCGTTCAACCCCAAAGCAGCGGTAGGTTTGACACTTGAGTTTAATAAAAGAGCTAAAATCGTAAAGTACGGTAGCAGAGATGGGGTGTAATGGTCAGTGGTGAGTCTCTCAGGGGGGATTTGATGAAACACTTAACACAGGCTGAAAACTGAACAAACTGTTAAGACAAACCGAAAATCAAGAGAAGAGGCGGGGTGATTCCTTTGAGTATAATGCTGGCATTGACCATATGGGGAAAGATCTTTGTGTTTGTCAACTATTTGTTATGGAACTAAGTTGATGGGAGCTAACCTTGCCATCCACAGAAAGGACGGAGAGAGGAGAAAACAGCTCTTACCAGAAATGATGCTGGTTTATTTTTAGAGTGCAGGGCCTTGGTTTACAATGACTTTATATTTCACAAACAGGACACAGTAGTGCGAGGGACCTTTAGAAATTTTTGCCGTAGTTTTTCTGTATTTGGTTATTAAAGACAAAGGGATTAAATGAAAAGTCTGTCATCGTTTACTGTCATTTCACCTCAAACATTTAGGACTTTCTTTCCTCAAGAAAACAAGGAAGGAGAATTAGTTCTGGACTTTTTACATTACAATAAAATAGATGTAAAATATAATAAAATATACAGATATAAGATGATACACAAAATAATAGATAGAACATAAAACAAATTACTGACACATCCAGAGCGGTATCATCTACTATCACGGAAACCTGAAGCAACGATCGGAAATTTAGGAAATATCCTTTCAAAAATTGGGCCTGAAATGCAAACAAACAAACAATCAGACAAACAAACAAATGGCAGCCTACAGAGGTAAAACTAAAGTTAAGCTATTTTATTATTTATTTATTACATTTTTGCAATCTTATTACCAAACTAGGAGTTTATTTAACCAATTAAACATTAAATAAACATTAAAATTAAATAGGCAAAATGTAAATTTAATAAAATAAAAAAATAAAAAAATAAATCATTTGTATGTGTGTGTGTGCTTTTTGTTATTTCAAAACAGCCCAGTTTGCATTTACTTTAATTATTAGGTTATATGGAAAAGATTGTCCTGGATATCATATTTTGTGTTCCACTAAAGAAAGTCATGCAGACTATTCTTGGCTATAAAAGACACACACACACACACAGAGCCCGGCAGTACCACAGGGCTAGTTCTACTACAAAAGATCACAGGAACATTCTATTATGGCTGCATTTAGCCTTGTACAGCATGACAAGTTTTTGATTGCTAGGTAAGATGGAGAGGGTAATTGCTGGAGACGAAATGAGAGAGCTCTACACTGACTGCTATCTCAACGTGCACAGACAGAGGCAGGATGATTTTGTCACAAGGCCTTTTCATTACATTGTGTTTATGTTTGTTTGAATACACTTTTTAATCAGGTTCTTTTGTGCTCAAATTCTCTCTCAATGTGCAACGTACTGTAAGCTAAGCAAAATGAGCTAAATCAACACAAAATTCAGATTCAAAAGTAAGATAGGGTGCATTTATTCAGAAACCAAAAGCTTGACAATTGACTTTTAAGAAGAACAGAACAAAACAAAACAGCAAGGCAGTAATACAGAGTTTTTACACTGGACAAACATTCTGGAACTTCACCTCACAGACTGTAATATTATTTTTGTATTTATTTGTAATTTTCAGACAAAATTTTTAGATGGACATCCACAATCGCCCAAGAAAACATCCCGGTTACGTATGTAACCCTCGTTCACTGAAGGAGGGAACGGAGACGTAGTCGACGTGTCATCTGATTGGGATCTTGCTTAGGAAGCCTGTCAACTTTGAGTAGTGGTAAAACGAGCCAATGCACATTGGAGTGCGAGAATTGCATCATACACTCCGCCCCACAGTGCAGGTATAAATACGGAAGTGGATGCACGCACCAGTTGTTCCCTTTCAAAAGGGAACTCGCACTGTGTCGAATGACGCTTTGGGGAACGCCTCAGGCATGACGTGTCGGAAATCACCAACATGACATCATGACTTTTGCGTAAACATACACGCCAATTTCAAGTCAAGTGCCGTGTTATCTATACGCATTTTGAGCTATCCGCATGTATCCGTGTATGCGTGTATGTCTACACCATTAATGTCCGAGTGATTCCGCGTGTATGTACACGCCGTCAAATGTCCGAGCGAAATTAAGCAAAATGTAGATCTACATCCGATATTTTTTTTTCCCAAGGATGGTAGGGAAACACTCATAAATGCTATTAACCCCAGTGATGGGTAGGTTTAGGGACTGGGTTGAGGTAGGTCATATATTTTTATATACAGTAATAACGTTAAGTCAACAGCATTCATAAACACGCTGAAAAGCGATTATGCTGCTGATAGCACGCCAAAAATGGAAACACGAATTGGCGTGTCATAAACATGCAAGTTCATGAGATTAGTCTGGAAATCACAATCAAATCACGGCAATCAGACCTGCGGTAGCCCGTGAATCGTTAGCTTGAATGATTAACATGCGACCTGGAAGTATAAAAGGGCACCTTGCAAACATGACAATATGTTTTTCATCTTCAGGAACTGTTTTGTCTGCAAAACACTAAAAGATTACGGGTAAGAAATAATTAAAAGCACAGCGAAACCTGAGTGTTTTCTTAAGTGTGTCGACCTGTGCCCAAGGTTTTTGACACCGGATGACACACATGAACCGTATGTGGTAGGCCTGACGATCGGTTTCTCCTCGGCCATAGGCCACCAGCTCAGGTGAACCTTCCGTTCCTTCCTGATCTTCAAACAGAGATCGAGAGGGCATTGAAGAACCCGAACAAAACGGCTGGTCGGTCCACTACCAGGTACCAGTGAGCTAATCGGGGGGGCTCCACCGGCTGCGGATCAAAAGAGGAGTGAGGGATCCATGGGGCTTTAACGAGCGGATTATCCCTCACTGTAAACCTCAGGTCACCCAACCCACATGGCACTTTAGCCTTCTTCTGGGAAGTTGGCCAAGAAGAAACACTAGAGCAGGGCATGGGAGTGTGGACTCCCATCCCACTTCGCAAACTTTTTTTTTTCATTTTAAACTATGTTATTCACTTAACACATATTACACATATTCACTTAACTCAATCAGTTGACATGTTGACTAACTACATTGAACATGAGACACTGAAAGGAAACTGATAACCCTTGCATGATTTTGTTACTTGTGTACTTAATAAGACCTAAATTAAACCTTACAATTTTGCTCCAAGTAAAATACTAACGTAATGAAATTAAGATATGCTTCTGATTTTTTTTTTTTTTTTCCCAACACAATCAAAGAGCATTTCCAAATTTACACGTTAAAAAAGTCATGCCATAATATTTTGGCTTCACAGACCTTTAATCAGAAGTAATTGCTTCAAGATGTCCTTGTATTATAAAGACAGGAAGCAGTTTGCTTTTGAAATTGTGCCACATTGGGAATAGGTCAGTGTGATAGTTTTCACCGGAGTGCGAGTGAGATTTGAATTCATGACCTTTGGGAAATTGCTCATTAGTCTGTGGTGTGCAGAATGTATTTAATAAACAGCATGTGCAGTCACTGCAGTGGCCAATCAGACATTTCATGTCCAAAAAAAAAAAAAAAAAAAAGTGACAGTCTGATTATCAAAGGTTGCAAAAAGCGTCAGTTAGATGACGTCTTGGGATAAGAATATGTTGAAGTATCACAGTAACACTCTTGGAAACACACGAATGATATAATTTGGAAAGTTGTTGGAGAGGAATCACAGGAACTGGCCTCCTAGTGGAGATCGCTGATGTGTCTGTGTCGTCTTTTGTGAAAACTACAGATTACACTTCTGTATTTTTTTTTTCTATCCCCATGCACAGACAGTTGGATCGACAAAGGGTTATTAACAAAACAATTAGAGTAGGTTCATCACTAAAAAATAGTTTCGGACTATGTCTAATCTTTAAACAGCATCATGGTAAAAATGGAACCCTATGGCAACAGCTCTTAAGTGACAGGGTTTTTCTTTGGGAGGTTGGAAGATGGCAGTTTATTTCCCCCTCCATGCATATTCTAAAAAAACACACGTATTCTTATGTATGTATGTCGATCATATACAGCAAATTAGACACAGTTCGTTAATCCAGACATCTAGAAACATCTGAGTGATTTTCACCTCCAATAATTCCGTCTGACAAATTGCCTACATGCTGGTGTAAATGCCAGTGCCTTGAGTCAAACACAAATGAATGCCCCCAATGAGAACTGCTTTAAGAAAG
This sequence comes from Pimephales promelas, assembly GCF_988280905.1. NCBI lineage: Eukaryota > Metazoa > Chordata > Actinopteri > Cypriniformes > Leuciscidae > Pimephales > Pimephales promelas. The sequence continues at coordinate 25,165,772 of NC_142786.1, read as the reverse complement.
AATTTACTACAAAATAATCTCCTCCAACATTAAAAGCATCTCATACTTGTAATATTTATGCTCAAAACTAAAAATATCACATGGATGGTGCTATGGAAGCTTTTTCCACCACAGAAAATAAATAAATAAATAAATAAATAAAAAGGTAATTGTGAGTTTTTATCTCACAATTCTGACTTTTTTTCTGAGAACTTTATAACACGTGACTGGCAGACATAAAGTCAGAATTGCATGACATAAAGTCGCTATTGCCTGTTATAAAGTCAGAATTGTGTAACACAGTCTCATCCCAAAAAGTCATATAATTGACGTTTTGGGACGTCTTTTGACCATACGTCAATATCCGCCTTTTTAGGGCCCCCTTAAACGTTGGTAGATGGCGATCCCGGGCCGTCATACAACTGACGCTTTACCTTTAATGTCAGTTAGGTGACGGGTTAGGTTTAGGGTTAGGTTTAGGTCTGGGGTAGAGTTAGGATCCCATAACCTCATCTACCGACGTTTAAGGGGGCCCTAAAAAGGCGAATATTGACGTATGGTCAAAAGACGTCCCAAAACGTCAGTTATATGACGTCTTGGGATGAGACCGGGTTGAATTGTGATGTATAAACATTTTTTTTTCTCTTTTTCTCCATTGAATTGAACTTTATAACTCGCAGTTTTGAGTTTATATCTTACAATTCTGAGGAAAAACATCAGAATTTTGAAAGAAACTCACAATTGGGTGTTAGAAACTCAGAATTGGGAGATATAAACTCACAATTGCAAAATATAAACTCACAATTGCGAGAACAAGTGAGTATATTTCTTGAAATTCTGACTTTATATCACACAATTCTAAGAAATAACAACGCATTCTCATCCTAGGACGTCATCTAACTGACACTTTTGACCATGCGTCTAAATCCGACGCACATGGCACCCTTTAGTGTCAGTTAGATGACGTTTAGGTCTGGGGTAGGATTAGGGATAGGCCACTAGGAGGCGCATCTCATATTGATGCTAAAGGGTGCCACGTGCGTTGGATGTTGACGCATGGTCAAAAGCGTCGGTTAGATGGCGCCTTGGGATGAGACTAGGCTGGAAATAAAATAAGAATTGTGAGATATAAACTTGCAATTGTGAGATAGAATGTCGAAATGTTTTATTCTGTGGTGGAAACAAGCTTCCATATGGTGCTGCTCTTTGTTAGGATTTTCAGAAATGCATTCCTCCACCCACTGGTGTTTGTCTGTGTCTTGAAGCGTGTAAGCAGGTAGTAGCTTCATCCTTTATCACTGGCTTTTTAATCGGTTGAAGTCTTGCATGAACAACTTATCTCCTTTCAATGAATGAGGTTTCTGCGCAAATTTTATAATTAGGTGCTAATTTTTCCTTGTTATAGTACTGCTCTGCTTCAGTGAGATTCAAACTCACAGCCCTCAAAAATTTAGTTATGTACTCTAGCCAATAGCTTGGGTTGCACACTAAATGCAATTACATTTTTAGTAGAGCCCGATCTACCATGACGACCCACATGGTGTTACTGACAAAATGGCTTTCCTTCATTACTATAAACTGTATAGTTGTAGCTTTATGCAATACAATATTATATAGCACTTAACACAAACACATGCAGTAACAACCAAAAAAATCCTCTAAAGGCAAAGGTTACAGCAAACTTGAGGGCCCTGAGGAGTATCAAAACAAGATAGGCCACATTTGAAACACTGTGTTAAATTATACCTACTGTAGTACAATAAATAAAAGCAAATGCATTTTTTTTTCACTAAATGCATATGATCAGTCTAAGTCATGTAAAAATGGGGCTGTTTATATTGTAAAAAAAAGTTGTTTTGTGGCTTTCTTTGTCCTTTTTTCTTTTCTTTTCTTTCTTTTTTTTCACAAATGAATATAAATCTTCAAAAATATGTCATAGTGGGATAGCAGTAGGGTATTATGGGAGCAAAAGGGACAAACTGTGTAATGTGTAACTTTTTGAAACACTTTTTGTGACTTTTTGAAACTTTTTTTTATATATATTGCATTATACCATAGTAAAATATATTAAAGATAATTCATTTTAAATTCACTAAATGCATAGTTATGATTAGTAATGTCAGTCATTATGGGGCTATTTGTATTGTAATGGTTTATTGTAAAATTGTAAACTAATTGTTCTTTCACTGTAAAAAAAAATTGCTGGGTTGTTATAACCCAATTTTGGTTAAACTATGGACAAACCCAAACTTTGGGTTAAAAATGTCATTTAAAATGTTAACCCAATTACTGGGTTTGTCAATATTTGATCCAAATTTGGGTTGAAATAATCCAGCATTTCTTAGAGTGTTTTGTGGCTTACTCTGTTAAGATCAAATATGTTATTTTTTTGTCACAAATTAATATAGATCTTCATAAATTTGTCTTAGGAGAGCAATAGGGTATTACGGATTAAAAGCTTTTAATCAAAAGTAAATACATCTTTTGAAAGCATAACATTTGCAGAGCTTAAAATGTTTGCCATTTTCAGCTCACTGAATCACTGAAGATTGAATAGAACATTACAACAATAAAAAAAGAGAAAGATGAGAAGATCCAGCTCCGTCTGCACTGACCTGCAGCACGACTCGCGATCAGAGATGAACATTTGTGGTGTGTTTTCAAGTGCTTTCAGAGGCTTCTTTCTGTATCAGTGAGATTCAATTCTCTTTTTCACTCAGTCTGCCTCGGGCTCATCAGCTGCAATGTATCCTTACTGCCTGAACACACAATATATGGATATGCATGAATGAGCATATACACAAATACATGCGTGTCCTCACACACACACATATACTTTTTTAGGTTGTTCATACAGTATTGAAGAATGAAGAAATATTCTTATGTAGGACTATATATTTTCTTTAAATGTACATGTAAATGTGAGATTTTAAAGTGTCAAATGGTTATAGGGAGTTTGTATTCTTGCGTGAGAATCAAAATTTTTGTAACGTTGAACAATATATTTATTTTTTTAACATGTTTTGTGTACCTATAATTTAAAGATGTATTTTTGTTTTACCTCTTAGACATTTTTAGATATACATATATACACAAATATATGCAATTTTATTGTGTAGATGTGTGCTGATTAAAAAATAAATAAATGAAAAGATACATTATTCACACCATCAAATGAACAATTTCTGCCAGACCTGTACCTTAAGCAATTGGAAAAGTTAACTGGTTGCTGATTGGCCGACAATATTTAAGAGGTTTCGCTGTCACTGACTGAAGAATCTCAATATGTTAATGTTATTGCAAACACCTTCAGACCATAATGGGTTTAATCTACTCATGAGCTCCTGTGGTTTATCCTCTTTTGAGGCATCTGTCGGCTTGTGTTTTTCAGACAGGTTGAGCACCTCGAAGCATTGCCATTAACAGTGTATTAGCAAAACTGCAATGCTAGCTCTGAATTGAGACCAGATGTGCTTCTACAGCCTGACGTTGATGTATGCGTAGAAGCAGAGCGATTGATCTAAATGTATTTATGATGTTACAAATCAGACTATTTTCTTCAGGTTCAAATGGAAGTCAGTCTATCAGTATGTCAGCTGGAATATTTATATTTTGCATTCCCGCAATGTCACCGAGCACTATAAATCATAATGATGTTTACCTCATCTGAGGAGAATGACAAGCAAAGTCATTGCCAGTGTGCTGTTTATCTGTGATTCCCAATGCTATTAGATGAATCTGTCTTGGGATATTTGCATTGCAAATAGGGGTAAATTTAGGAAGGTTCATATGCTGAGAATACCAAATCTGGAGCAGATCTCATCGGAACGTGGGGTACGGACTATGGAGAGCTTCGGTCTCACCCCAAAACGCCATTAAGAATACAGATGAATGCTCTGCGTTTGCTGTCAAAGGTCATACGTATCAAATAATATCCCTGTCTGTGAGTGAGCACATGTGTGTGTGTGGAAATCCATCCATGTCTCTGTGGACTTAGGGAAAACCTAGTTACGTACTGAATTTATGTGCATAACTGATACCAGCTACCCTCTGTGTGATCCGTAATTCAGTTACATTACTGATGGAATGTGACCTGTGCCAGTGAAGAGAAGCCTGCGGTTTTGAACTTATAAGTGAGACCTTGGAAAAAAAGTTTAACTTTGTGATTACAAGTGCACAATTGAAGAGGTTGGATAAATGGGGTTAATTGACTGATTTCTCTGATATGGATTTTGTTTTTGTTTTTTTAATTGCCCAACGAAAGGTCAGCTTTACCTCAAACAATAGCAAACAAAAAGTGTTCAACAGCAAACAGTCCTATACAGTATATTCACCAATTTTAATTCTTAAACGCATGCATGTTGAAAATCTTGAACGTAGCTCAGCTAAGAAAAATAAAAGCTGAAGAAATTGCCCTTTGATGGAATGAATGGATGGATGGATGGATGGATGGATGGATGGATGGATGGATGGATGGATGGATGGATGGATGGATGGATGGATGGATGGATGGATGGATGGATGGATGGATGGATGGATGGATGGATGGATGGATGGATGGATGGATGGATGGATGGATGGATGGATGGATGGATGGATGGATGGATGGATGGATGGATGGATGGATGGATGGATGGATGGATGGATGGATGGATGGATGGATGGATGGATAGATAGATAGATAGATAGATAGATAGATAGATAGATAGATAGATAGATAGATAGATAGATAGATAGATAGATAGATAGATAGATGGTTAGTTTCATGATTTCTGAAGGATCATTTGACTGAAGACTGTAAATTAAAGAGTAATGATGCTGAAAATTCACAGGAATAAATCACAATATTTCATTTTGTGCTTTATTCTTGTGATGAATTTTCAAATAGAAAATTACTGTTTTTACTGTATTTCTGATCAAATAAATGCAGCTTTCTTGAGCATGAGAGACTTTCAAAAACATTTAAAGAAACTTTTGAATGGTAGTGTAGTATCATGACTCAAGAAGTGTTTGAAACAGTTGAACTGGACGGCCACTGGGTTTAACTGGATGTGTTGCATCAGGACAGCTGCCATTACCATCCAAAGTAGAGCAACCGAGGCAGAAGCGCCATTCTTTGAGGACACTGGCATGTCCCCTGTTCCCTGGGGCTTTCTGGGTACACGCCATTTTCCCAAAAGACCAGATTGTCACAGTTCACGCCTGCCACCTCTGGGGCGTGATGCCATAAATCAGCCCCCTCACAACCCCCAGGCACACACCCACACCTTCCCACACTGCACCACAGCAAGACAAACGAGGCCCTGTCAGGGCACCAGAACGGGGTATAGATGTACTCACTATGAGCCATCACCTTGCCCTGCGACACTAATGTCAAAAGTTTCCCTGTATTTTGTGCCCTTCCTCTTCCCTTGTTCTCCTGCCAAGCCCAACCATTCACATGATATGTATATTGTTTAATTTGTGTCTTCGCACATTTTTTTCAACGAGCAACATGCATGCTTCTTTAAATGTTAAGGAATATAAACACGTACAGAGGGTGTTTCTACACTGTAAAAATTATTTTCAAGATTTGTTATCACAACATATTTTCTTTTGTCAAATCAACTTTATAATAATTTTTTTATTTGAGATAACTTATTATTTTGGGTTTCTGATGATTAAATTAATCTCCTTCATTGTATTAACTCACTTTTTCCAGTTCAATTAACTTAAAATGTTAAGGCAACCCAAGTTACTTACTTTTTTAAGTTAAACCAACAATATATATATTTTTTTACAGTGACTAAAATAATTTATTTAGTTCAGATAACATATCATTTTGAGTTTCTGATGATTAAATCATTCTCCTTCATTGTATTAACTCACTTTTTCCAGTTCAATGAACTTAAAATTTTAAGGTAACCAGGTTACTTACTTTTTTTAAGTTAAACCATCAATATTTTTTTACGGTGTACATTTACATTTACTTATGCACAGTTTCTGAAACACCTTTAAAAAATCTTTAAATTAGATTTGTATATGTTTGTATAGTTACAGTTTGTTATATATAAATATTAACTTCTCAAAAACACACACACAATAAGCAAATAGTAAATAGGTACAGTTACATTTGATTAATGATGACAATATTTCATTCATTTTAACATTTGAAAGTGATAGACTTGACCTCAGATGCATTAAACAAATGAGATGTTCCTTAAAAAATTTAATGTTGTGAACTAAATACAGTTCAAAATTCCATTAATTAAAAATTGTATTTGTATTTTTTGTTATGTTGTAGAGTATGTCTGCTAAAACCAAACTTTATGTTCAAATACGAATACTAATAATAGTAATGGGATTAATTTGCAACATACCATGCACTGCCCTAACAGAATTTGAGGTTAGCTCATCTAATTGAGTTGCTGTTGTTTGAGCTATTACACCTTTGTAAGACAAAGAGGGATATTAGTGAATGTTTGAACATATATGGCATAATATCTTATGGAATAAATTCAAACATAAGACTACAATAACAGAGTTCCGGTGAGTGAGCAGCACAAGACATTACTGACAAGACATTCCATTAAATGTGCGTTTGGGACAGTATTTGCAGTGTGTTTTTATTGCATACCTCATTGTTTTTCATGGATCCATGATTTTGACTACTTGTTGAAACATTTCTGTGAAAGTCAAAATACCCTCTAGTGGCAGCAAAGTGTATCACAAGCCAATGCGAAGAGGGACAACAAAGAGATTCCGAGGATCAATGGAAAATGTGAACACAACTCATAGTTCCAAAAACTTTTTGTTTTTTACACTATTACTTTGTTATGGACTTCCAGGAGAGGTCATGAGGCCATATAGTGGATATTACATTGATTTATTCCCATTCCTTCTCAATCCACTCTAACTTCAGGACTAGAAGAGAAACAGAATGTTCTGGAGACTCGCCCAAATGGGGTTGTACGAGGTGGGGGTCCATGTTGCTGTGGCATATCACTGGGCTGTTAGTTTTAATTAGGCCCCAGGCTAGGGAACACAGAATGACTGCATCAAAGGTCAGATATACATCAATGGCTGCTGTGGAAATGTCGGCCTGCTCTGGTGGGCCCGGCCCGCAGGCCTAGGGGCCAGAGGGAAGTGAGAGTGAACTTCAAAACCAGGAGCCTTTCCACTGCTTAATAAGGACAAGCTGTTGCTGGTTTATCACTCTAATAGGGAATACTATAAACAAGCTATACTGGTTTATCACTCTAATAAGGAATACACAGACTTCCAGACCAAATACAACTGATAGTGTGAGAGGAATGATGGGGTAGAAGAGTTTTGTTTTCTCTTCTTCAACCACTTACTTTGCAAACACAAAGTTGTCTTTTACTAAACCTTGCTTCTCTCAGTTTATATGATAATGTCTTCGCTCTTCTCTGCAGTCGTTTCCTAGATTTATTGAATTTACCACTACCACTTTATACCTCATCAGTTTTTATATGGCCATTTCCACAATATTGATCAATACATAAAGCCCAGCCCGTTCTCATCCCAAGGCGTCATCTAACTGACACTTTTGACCATGCGTCAACATCCGACGCACATGGCATCCTTTGGCGTCAATATGAGATGCGCCTCCTGGTGGTCTAACCCTAACCCTACCCCAGACCTAAACCTACCCACATCATGTAACTGAAGCTAAAGGTTGCCATGTGCGTCGGATTTAGACGCATGGTCAAAAGGGTCAGTTAGATGACATTAGGGAATTAAGCATTAAGCAGAATTAAGCATCTTATGAAATCATGTCCTGCGTTGGTTTATTTCCATGTCTTTTAAGCCCGTTCTCATCCCAAGGAGTCATCTGACGCTTTTGACCATGTGTCAACATCCGACACTTTAGGGACCCTTTATACCAGTGGTTTATCCCTAACCCTACCCCAGACCTAAACCTACCCGCATCATCTAATTGACGCTAAAGGTAAAGCGTCAGTTAGATGACGCCCTAGGATAGCGCCATCTATCTGATGCTAAAGTTTGCCTAAAGCATTGGATGTTGAAGCATGGTCAAAAGTGTAAGTTAGATGATGCCTTTTGTGTGTATTGCATTCATTTCATATGAACCGCACCAGAGTTCTCTTGGAGACCAATTTGTTCAGGGGTCTCTGTCTGCTCATTTGGTGCCCAACAGGGATCAGATGGCAGCGTTCACACTCATTCGAATGAATCGCACTAACAAAACAACCGTTCAAGGCCATGTTTTAATCCAGCCAAACCTGCCAACTGTGAACACACCCTTGACTTCAGAATAGATCCAAATCTTAACTTCAGAACAGAACAGAAAATGATATCAACGTCAGAACAAAACTGAAACTTAACTTCAGAACAGGACAGACCCGAATCTTAACTACAGAACAGAAATACGTTTCATTGCCTTAGTTGTAGGTGGCACGTTACTTACACATAATCAAAGCAATATCAGAGCTTACTTTGACCAGGGGCTTAGGTGAATCATATCCTTTATGTGATTCACTTCTAAGAGTTATATTATAATATAAAAACAGCACTTTAGAGTTATACAAAAGCGATTACACAAGACTTAACCTAGGACACCCTCACACCTCTGCAGTTTCTTTTTTTTTTTTAGCACCGAATGTCTCTCAGAAATCACCACCTGGTTTCCGCTCACTCTATGTCACTCTAGGCATTTATTCAGGTTACTTGCCTGACATTGCAGTTGAATTTTCCTTCGGGGTCATACTGATGGTAAACACCAGTTTGCTTGCTGGGGCACCTCTCAAGTGTGACGCTGGCAGTGTGGTGATGAGCTTCTTAGATAAGATGACAACGCGTAACCTTGCTATGGGAAACACAAGTCCCAAGCTGCCAGTTCGGCTTGTCCTCCCACCAGCCTCGCAGGCCTGAAAAGTAATTGATTTGTGCCCTTCCTTTAGCACCATTGTGCGCGTGATATGCTTCTATGGATATACCATGAAAACCAATGAGAGGGAAAAGCGAAAAAAGAGTGGAGGAGGAGAGTAAAAAAAAGAGAGAGAGAGAGCCCGAGCAACAGTTCAATGGACAGAGGATAAACTGTCAAGGAAAAGACAAATAAAGACTCATTGGCTCTAAACGAAAGCAGAACCTAGAGAGCTATAATGGAGAAATTAAGGAAAAGGAAAATAAAGAAAAACAAATTTTGTATTATTTTTGTTTTCTTTTTATAAATAATATATTAAATATGTATATTAAATAATAATATATTATTTATATGTATATAAATAATATATTAAATAATAATATGTAAATATATATATATATATATATATATATATATATATATATATATATATATATGTATGTATATTAGGGGTGTAACGGTACACAGAAATCACGGTTCGGTACGTACCTCGGTTTTAAAGTCACGGTTCGGTACGTTTTCGATACAGCAAAAAGAAAGAAATGCCAGAGAAATTTCCCATTTGTTTAAAGAAAAAATATTTTTAAATAAGTGTGAGTTTTCCTAGATCTTGAAACTTTCAGGTTTATAAATAGGGGTCATCTTTGAAGGATGAACAAATAATGTTTTGGTCATCACATTAAAAATAACATTTAAATATTTATTTATATAATATTTGAATTTTGAAGTGCTGGAAAAAGATGTGTGAAGTACTTGAAAGCATTTCACCATTCCAGCCAAACTGGTTCCAGTTAGTGTTACTATATTAAATCCATGGTGAATGTTGCTGGTCTGTGGACGAAAGTATTACTAGTTCATTCACGGCACAATGTTCTCCTGGTTTCCACTACAGCGCTGTTTGATCTAATAGAGATCTACGGTTAATAACGGAGAAATGTGAATGCATCTCACTAGGTCTCGCAGCGATGTTATTACCTCAGTGGAGAATTCAAATCTTTTCTTTACCGGATCTCTTAGCGCTGTGTAGTAACAGTGTTGCTTGATCGAGATCGGCTCGCGCTTTACAGATGTTGCTGGTCCGAACTGATAAACGATCCAAGAAGCACATAACGAGTAGTTTCGTTCTGTTTTCATTACGCTTGCGATTTGATGTTGCGCAACGTTGTGTTGGCCGCGTCAGCACGAATTTTGCCGGCAGGAAAAATGGTCCAAGCAATCGTTCGGTTTGTATGCGTGCCGAACCGGAAGCCTCGAACCGAAACGGTTCAATACGAATACGTGTACCGTTACACCCCTAATGTATATACATATTTACATATTTGAAGATGCTGGTCAAGAAACATTTGGAGCAAAATAGAGATAGAGAGATATAGAGAGATATAAAAAATAGAGAGATATAATCCGGAAAAAAAAAAAAAAAAAAAAAAAAAAAAACACACACATGTTCTCTACGTCCACAACATGATATCTTTGTGAAGATCACCTCTGGGTTGCTGACTGTTAAATGTGATACCAGTCTGTGTGTGTTCAGTAATCAGAGGCCTGGGGCTCTGTGTCTCCTGTACGTGTCATACTCCATCAGTGCACCGGCCCAGGGACTCAGCTCAAGCTCCCAGTCCCACACTACTCTACTGTCACAATGATTTTCCCCAGCTAGCTAGGCATGCCTTGGCCTTCATCACCTGCACACATGGAACGCTTCGACAGGCATCGCCAGGAAGAGCGATGTGACAGCAATAGCGCTTCCTACTGTAACACTGCCACCAATGATGTGTCGTACAACAAGTCTTGTGAAAAGTTTATTGGTTGAATTTAAGAACTTGTGTCTTAGCTTTCTGCATCTTTCGACATGTCCCAAGGCACAGATGATGATATATTCTGATAGTGCTGAGCGCATGAAATAAACATTCCCATTTCTACAGCCAAAATCTGGCTCTCCAGATGTGGTGTTGACAGTTAAGATAGAAACTTGTGAGTTTATCTGTTTTGTGAAAGTTTGAAAAATTTTTGGGGAGCAGAGATAAGAACCACTGAGAAGGACACTACGGCAATCGCTGAAGATTTCTCTTTATGATCATTTTCAATTACAGACACAACCAATCTCACCAACAATTTCAGGCACAATGCTGCTTGAATCTAGCCTGGATGCCAGCCCGAACCCCACCCACAATATTTTTTGGTCGGGAAGTTCGGTCTGGACTCGATCCACTGAGGAGTAATTATGATCAGTCAAAAAATGTTCGGGCCAATCAAATTGCCAGTATAATGCTTTAATTCACGATAAAACCAAAACGGGTTAATAATGATGTTTTGAAAACAATATTAAAGACCAGATAACTTCTATCGAACATTTTAAAAGAATGTTGACAACTTTGAGAGAACCTTGTCAGAACATTAGCCAAAGTTTGGAGAATGTCCCCTGAAAGATAGCAAAGACTACTGATAGAAGTTGGACACCAATCCAGCAGGGTTTTGTTCCAATCAACTCCGACTTACCTGCCTGGAAGTTTTTAGTGATCCTGAAGACATTGATTAGCTGGTTCAGGGCATTGGAGCGAAACTGTTCAGAACAGTTTCCCTTCAGAAACTGACTTTGACATACATGCCTTACATGAATCTCTAATGAAAACTGCAGATCTTCCAGACAAGGTAGCATTACCAAATGAAACGGTTGTATTCATCCAGCAATTTCCGGAAATGTTCTACTCTCTCAGAACTGTATAATTAAAGGCTGAGGGTTATCCACTGTGTCTGCAGAGTAATTGCAGATGAACGTAGAGAGTAAAACACTGATATAAAGAGAGCTGAAGGTTAAGTCCAGTGAAAGGGTCATTGTTGGCTGATTGAAGAGACTAGCACATGGAGGAGAGTCATGTCTTTTACGAAATCAAATCTTTCTGAAATCCCTAATCCCAAGAGTGCAATATCTTGAGACATTTTTTTTTCTTCATTTTATCAAGGTTAGGAACATGGGGATATTGTGGTGCCTGGGACTTCAGCGTTGAGAATGTGTGTGGTATATGTGTGTGTGTGGAGGTTTGGGACGATGGTGGGGTTAAATGAAAAGAACTGATCCGCCGCTGTGTGCCGGAGCCATGGCTGATTACAGGCAGGGAAGTGGAGGCAGGGCTTTACAGAGTAAGAATGAGCTGGAAACGCCGGATACGAGTGTTGCAGTATTGCGCTGACCCCTGTTGCAAAGGTGCACGGAGATCTGGGGTGAATTACAGTCAGTGGCAGCGGGAGAGGATACGGTTCACATGGGCTGCTGGGACTGCAGGAGAACATACAAAAGGCTCTGAATATGAACACGAGCTTCAGAAAATGAACACTATCACAGTAGAGATGCGCTTTCCCTTTCATACTCTGTTGAACACACTCTTAAAGTCTCTACAGGATATTGCACATGGCATCACATTTATGCATAAACTGCTTTTACATGTTAGTGAATGAAGCAATTTTTTTAAAAGAGATAGAGCATTAAAAATTTATATATATATATATATATATATATATATATATATATATATATATATATATATATATATATATACTTGTCACTTGTTATTTAAGTGAAATTACTGAACTTAAATATACAAGTTTGATAAAAAATCATCATTAAAGAAGAAACTTTTTAAATGGCATTTAGAGGCTTTTGCATCTGAAGTCTTCATATATATATATATATATATACAGAACAGAAGAACAGACAGTCCACAACATGTCTTCTTTTGTGTTCAACAGAAAAAAAAGAAAGTCATTTCAGGTTTGTAAGTATTATGCAATCTCTTTTTAAATAACATGTCAAATTTACACTTTTTTTTTTTTAAAATAAGTAACACTCTTATGCAAATTTATTTACCACCAATTACAATTGACAAACTCTCTGCAAAAAAAAAAAAAAATAAAAAAAAAAACTGTGGGAGTTGTAAGTGTGAGCATGATGGATATTATTGTTATAGAATGTGTCATGCCGCAATGTTTTCTTTCAGCCGACCTGATTTATGATTTGTAAACTACTCTTTTATACAAAAAATGCTTCTGGTAAGTAAAAGTAAATTCTTCGTTAGAGAGTGTGAAAAAGTTACACAAATGTTTGTTTATATTAGTTAATGTATTAGGCATCAATACTCAACAGCATTAATTTATATAAAAAATACAATAAAAAATAAAAACTATGTTAATTTATACAACTTGAAAATTAAAAATATATATACTACAATATGTAGAATTGAATATAAATGCTGCATACATATTGTTAATTGTTAGGTCATGTTAATGACTTACAAAGTACAACTTGTGAACTGTTGCAGCTACTGAGTAACACTATTTCATTTAAAAAATAACCTTCTCCAACACTGACTGCCTTTGTGTCCTTGAGAAAGGCACTTGACCCTTTGGATACTCTGGAGTCGTGTGTAATTGCTCTGTGCTTTAAACCCATCTTCCGGTCTGTGTGAGATAATAGTAAGGTCTGTGAGGGATATAGACTTGTTCACATTTTTCAACACTTTTTTTTCCAACACTCAGATTCTCAAGCACAAAACAAAAGCTACTATTAGCCTTGATTAGTTTCTGACGGCATGGTGGTTTAGATGGTGTTCCATTCCTCCAGGGGAGTTCGTATTTACAAGTTGGGAAGTCGTGTTTTACAATGTCAGGTGTGTTGAAGTAACTTTTGTAGGGGCAAGATGGTGGTGTACCTTCTCTTAAAGGGATAGTTCACCCAAAAATGAAAATTCTATCATCTTTTACTCACCCTCAAGTTGTTCCAAACCTCCATGTGTTTATTTGTTCTGCTGTACACAAAGGAAGAATGTTTTAATCAAACAGATCTCAATCCCCATTGACTATACCAGTATGTATTTTTTGGAAGTCAATGTAATGAAATGGCCAATGTTATGAAATAATGCGATGTACATTTAACTTTATTGATGTCATTTGACATTTTGTAAAAAACTTAACTTAAAACTACTGAAATTATACAGTAATCCTAGACTACAGGCTATTCACCTTTGATTTAGCAGCAATCATGTAAAAACTTTATAAGCCAGCAAACGTGATAGGCAACTTTATTATTATAAAGTATTTTTAACACTTGACATATAGTTATTATTAACCTATTTCCATCATCAGCAGTTCAGTAGACTATGCAGCAACAGGGGAGTTACGGTCATTTACGACAGTGCAAGTACATCACAGTGGCTCTAGGGGTCACTGTTTTACAAAAACATCAGAGCTCCATAGTGTGCCTTTAAAGGGACAGTTCACTTTTTTTCATTAATTACTCACCCTCATGTTGTTCCAAACCTGCAAGACTTTTTCATCTTCGGAACACAAATGAAGATCTTTTTGATCAGTCTAAGCCACTACCATTTTGACGCTTCAACCGAACATAGTTGACACGCGAGAACAAACCTCATTGCTTCTTGTGGAAGCTCGAACTTGCTTCGTAACACAAGAATGAACATCATCGGTTCTTACGGAAGCTGTTTGTCATATAAACCACTCAATAAAAAAAAAATTAGTTTTTATAATGGATTAGTTTTACAATCTCTACAAAGTTTCAAAGTGGTAGTTGTGTAGCTGTTTATGGATGGACAGAAAGCTCTCAGATTTCATCAAAAATATCTTCATTTGTGTTCTGAAGTTGAACAAAAGTCAAATGGGTTTGGACAAAATTCAAATGGGTTAACAAAAGTCAAATGGGTTAATGACAATATTTTAATTGTTTGGGTGAATCATCCATTTAAAGAAAATCCCAAGCTTCTCACTCATATATGCGACTTTGTGGTGACGTTCATGATTGTTCAACTCACAACTATGATCTTTCTGACAGGAATGCACCAAGGCTGTCTGTGACAGTGGACTCGCAGATAGAAGCCCAAGAAGGGATCTCCAGAAGAGGCCGAGGGGTGAACGAGGGGCTTGAGCTGAGGTGAATGAAAAGGTTGTAGATGGTTTTAAACAGAAGAGCGCACACAGCAACTGTCTGATTGTCCAACAAGCACACAAGTCTCTCTCTGAGATTGCATTGTGTCTCCGCCTGTATGGTGGAACATCCATTATTCAACACTCCCAGGATGCCTCGCTGATGAGTCACAGTGCAAGCGCTGAGAAAAGGATGAGAGACGGAGAGAAAGAGAGAGTGAGGCCGACGGAGAGGAATGCCCATTTAATTTCTGGTGAATAAAACAAGAGCTTGAACAATTCTGTAAGGGCACCATGCAATAGAGTTTTGTTCCTTATTGTGCAGATGTCTTTGAATTCTTTGCAAAGCGTTTTTTTTTTTTCTTGGCTCAGAAGCGGAGATTGCTCTGTCAAGTTATCATGTCTTTTTTCATACGGAACCACTGGTAACAAAGGAACATACATATCAATAAATACCAGTTAGAGAAAGAGATCAAGTTATTTCAGAATATGAGATGACAGGCTGACGTATTCCACAAGGCGATGGGCTGGAACAATTGCAGCATGAATCCTGAGTTTGAAGGAAATGTTCAAAACCAAAGCTTTGCTTCGTGAGTGAAACAGACAAGGGCAGTGTTCCACTTTAGTTTGCATGAGTGTTGTAGTACGGGACATGCAGACTGCAAAGTCACTCTGAATTCTATCGGACTATCATTGAAGTGCCTTTTAAATATCTCATGCACATAATGAGAGTCAAGCTAATATCCATCATTTCCCTCTCCCTTTTAACCTCAATGTCCCTTTTATATAGCTCACTGTGCTTGTGTGGATGTGTGTGGGGCAGGTTTTGCCTACCTTACAGAGACCAAAATGTCCTCACAAGGATAGTAAAAGCTGTAATGACCTATATTGTAAGGAGCAGCCTACGGTCCCCATGAGGGAAACTGCGTAATAAACTCGGGTGGTTGACATTATATACTTTTGGGACTTTGAAATGTCCTGTGAGGAGACATGCTATACTCCATCCAATACTATTTTAAGCAACTATGCATTTTTTTAATTATTATTATTATGCATGCAACTTGGTCTTATTTGTAATTGTAGGTTATATGTAAAGTGTTGTTCTATTATACTTTCATCTGATGTGTAGACACTGAATGTACATTGTTAACGTGACAGTTTCCAGTTTCCAGTTTCCAAAACATAATCATTGCAACTTTACATATGTAAAATACTTGGCTTCAAATATATATACTGTATATATCAGCCCATTCTCACCCCCAAGGCGTCACTTAACTGACGCCTTGGGAAGCATTTGGACATGCTTCAATATCTGACGCTTTAGGCGCCCTTTAGCGTCAGTTAGATGACGCCCTAGGATCGCGTGTACCCTACCCCCACCCCACACCTAAACCTAACCGCGTCCTCTAACAGACGCTTTCCTTTAGCGTCAGTCAGATGACGCCGTAGGATCGTGTCATGTAAGTGACGCTAAAGGGCGCCTAAAACGTCAAATATTGAAGCATGGTCAAAGGTGACGCCTTGGGGTGAGAATGCGTTGTATATATATATATATATACAGTATATATATATATATATATATATATATATATATATATATGCACTAACATTCAGATTTTTTAAAAGTTTTTGAAAGTGCTCTTGTGCTCAACAATGCCGCATTTATTTGAAGAAAAAATAATATAGTGATTTTATTTTTATAATGTAAAATACCTTTTTAACATTTTAATATATTTTAAAATGTAATTTATTCCTGTGAGGGCAAAGATGACTTTTCAGGATCATTTTTCCAGTCCTCAGTGTCGCATGATCCTTTAGAAATCATTCGAATATGATGATTTAGAGCTCAACAAACTTATTATTATCAATGTTGAAAACAGTTTCACTTTATGTTTTTTTTTTTTTTTTTTTTTTTTTTAGAAAAAAGAGAACTTTATAGAAACTTCAGAGAAGAGAATTTTATAGAAACCATGTTACACTTTTTTATTTAGGATTCCTTAACCCTTGTCCACTGGTCGATTTCTGTGCACACCCTTTATGGACTGGGACAATCCTAATTGGATTAAATACAATTCCTAAAAAATCACATCATGAAAAACAACAAAGATTTAATTACAAACTGTAAAATTTTAATATCAACATCTAAGACTTTAAGTCTCATGACACACTAAGCACAATTGTGGGAAAGCTCATTATTCACTCACATGGGATTGAGAAACCAAACATAACAAAACCATACAGTACATTTAATAAATGTTTTTTTTTTTTTTTTTTTTTTTTTATATGAATTGTTTGGCACAGTTATGCTGCATTTGAAAATCCTACATAAAAGTTTTGGTTAAAAGCTATAGGTATTTCAGAGTCCTCTGTTATGCCATACGGAACCGTTTGCCACTGAAACTGCTTAACGCACCAGTGGGGCTCGGCAGCCTTTTAGACAAACGGGTCGGCGTTTGAGAGAAATGAGAGCTTATTTTACTCTCTGTCTGACGAAGATTTTCATCTGTAATTTGCAAATTTGATACATTTTATAAATAATAAAATTCTTTGATTTTAGCTTTTTCAAGTGTGTTTGGTTAGAGCACTTTTAGATACACTTGTACATTAGAACTGGAGTTGAAGTTACCTAACATTCATAAAATAAATGCTTTTATGTTGTGTCTGTACAGTTGCTTTTGAATGGCTCCCTATGAAAGTCAAATTGACCCATGAACACCACGAACGTAATATTATTATTTTTTGTATATGTCAAAACACAGCAGCATGTTCAATCTTTGCATGCATGTTCATGATGATCGATGAAAAAAAGTCACAAAATATCAAGAAAAAACAAAAATCAGGTAGCTTGAACAAATAAATGATAGCTCATGTTTACCATCTGTGGCTGACAAAATATTTTTCTGTATTGAAATAAGTATGGAAAAGCAATTTTTTTTGGCTTCATACGGTTTTAAAAATACAAAATAACAAAATATAACCAAAAAATGTTATTATTTTGGGTCAGTACATTGCTTTAGAGCTTTAAAATAAGTGGGTCAAATTGACCCGGGAACATTATGAACGTAACAATAATTTTGTTTGTATATGTCAAAACACATCAGCATGTTGAAACTTTGCATGTATGTTCATCATGATAAATGAGAAAAAGTCACAAAATATCAAGAAAAAAAAAAAAAAAAAATGTTAACCAATATTTCCAACAACTAGAAAATGTAAACGGGCCAAACTGACCGGCAACTTAACACTTAATGAATATAATGGAATTAATGACATTTGTATCATATAAACGCTCTGATTCATGTTGCTTGTCAATTGATCAGAATCATGATTCTACATGAAGTGAAATAAATAAATCAAACAGAAAATGGAAATACACTCTCTGTATTTTAGTCCCGGTGGTCTTACAGAAGCTCTTTTATTGCTTTGATGTTAATTGAGTTATATAACTGGGGCATTTTCAGTAATTTCACTCCTATAATGAGAGTAAAGTTTAGGATGTTTCTCGATGCAACCCTCCTCAATAATTCAGTCTGTCTTTTTTTTATTTATTTATTTATTTATTTTTTTTATAAATTGTGAATCAGTTCCACTTTACCTGGCTGGGCCAGATTCTTATCATTAACAGTCTGGTTGGCACATTGATTTTTTAAAAGAAGAACCCTAAAGAGACCCTGATTATTCAAATGAAGGCCAGGATTAACAAACAATTATCACAAGGTCCCTCGGATGCTAATTAAGCACGTCTATAGGTAGTCAGCCTTAAAGCAATTCCGGGGGCTATTTAAACAAAGCGAGTCATGCAGACTCGTTTAAAGAACGAGGCATACAAACTTTAAGATGAGGTTATGTGAGAATTGCTATGCGTCTTGATTAGGATATCGCCCTAGGGTGACAGGAGCTGTTAAGAAACATAACCATGCACGACTATCGAATGGCAAGTTGCTCTGTCCAATCCTCCTTCAGCGTCTTTCCTTGTTATATAATGGTGATTATGGAGGGCCGCTGTCTTGATTCAGCATCGCAGCAGCCTCGGTATTATACTAATGTTCAGAAGTGACAGCTAGTTTTGTGATCCACACTAAGCAGTTCTGCGAGAAAGGAACTTAGCCACGAAATGGCATTTTTCATGCACAATTGCTTCTTTGACCTCCTCTCTCGGTATCCACCCAATAAAAAAACAAGACAAAAAACAATTCAATTGTAAGAGACGAGTGAGAAAGATCTTAAATCTGCATAAATTGCATATAACAAACAACCTTGGTGAAATTAAAAAGTTAGTTCACCTAAAAATGAAAATTCTGTCATCACTGATTTATTCTCATGTCGTTCCAGACGTTTGTCTTCTTTGAAACACAAATGAAGATATTTTTGATTAAACCTGAGATAATTCTGTTTTTTGATGTAAAGTCTATTAAGAAATTGTAAAATAAATCCACATACATCAAGCGGTTTATTCCAACTCTTTCGAAGAGACACGATTGCTTTACATGATGAACACATTTATTTTAAGATTTTATTCGCACTCTACATGCACTGATAAATGCATATGCATAATGCACATAGTACAAATATGGTAAACAAAAGCTCAAATATGCATGTTTGATGCTCAAGAACCACTCTATATCTTAATTTATGAATGCAAATCCTAATTCAAATAAGAACAAAAGTCTTGTGGGTTTGGAGAGACATGACAGAATTGAAATTTTAACCCTAACACAAGAAGCATGCAAAAAGCATGCAAAAAGTGAACAGTATTTTTATTTTTTTTATTTTTTATTTTTTTGGAACATGGCATCATGTCTTTTACATATCATAAATGTTTGCATATTACAATATTTGTTGATCAAATATATTATATAACTTAGAAGAAACGCCTGGCAGGTTCCATTGTGACAACGTGCCCAACGTGTTTTTTCTTGGGCAATAATGGTGGAAATGTTAAAACACTTTTTTTATTTCTAGCCAATACTTGAATACTTATTCATAAATTAAAACTTAATTTAAAATTTCATAAATTATTATTATTTTTTTATTATACCCAGAAAAGTATTCACTAGAATAAAAATTGTAGAAAACCGCATTAGTCTCCTCTTTTTTTTGTTCTTGTTTTGCATTTTTGTGTGTGTGTTTGAAGTCACCAGTTAAAGGCACTCTCACCACAGGCTTCTAAAAAGCTCTCTGCACACCTCGCTCAATCTAACCTCGTTTCCCTTCCGTGCGCGATGAAAAGACACAGTTTCAGACATGTTCTTAATCTGGAACTATTTGGCTCCAGACAATTTCCTTATTGTACCTCTCTGGTCTACTGCATTCTCCATCACCTGCTTCACCAATCTGAAATAATAAAAGAGAGCCGGCAACCCAGGCCTCTTCCATTTTACACATCTATATGAGTCCCAACGAAAGAAAAGAGTGAGAGAGTGTGAAAATATGCCAGTGTTCCTCATCCACACTCATCCCTGCCCCCAACAAAAGGGGAAAAAAAGCAGAATAAGAGTTTCCTAAATGGATGAAAGAAGGTTCGGTATTCCTGATGCATTCAGGAACAATGGCTTGACTGGAGGGAGCCAAAAAGCAGCAGGATTGAATTTCTGAAAACCTTCATTAAGGATATGAAAGGTTGTGAAATTCTTCACGGGGACTATAGGCGTCTATTCAGAGAGGAACACTTTGACTATTGTCTTTTGTGTAACCTTTGCTGAGCTTAAACATCTTAATACTGCTTGCAATTCAAATAGCTAACACTTACCTAAATTGTTCTTTGTATGATCAATAAATGCCCCCACCTAAACGCCATTTTTAGCACATGAATCAGTTTAACCGGCTTTATAAAACTGTTGACAGTTTCATGGTACATTAACAATTAATCTGAAATGTGAAACGGGTTCTGCTGCATCACCTTTTGCAATCCACATTAAGTTCTTCATTGCACATGTAATGCTGCACCATGAGATAAAAGTCTGATGTAATCCATATAGTATTGGAAGAAAAAATTCAGGGAACAGCAGCAGATCCCAGAGCTATCAGGCAAAGAATCAAAGCTTTATGAGTAAACAATGTCAAACCTCAATATTATGATCCACTGGTGGCTTCTAAGACAATACAGCTGGCACAATGGTGCCTCGGAAAAACAACTCCTCCCCCAAGAATTCACTTCCTCATAGATAAACTGAAGGGTTTCTGTAGACTGGCTCTTTTCTGAGTTCCAGAAAGAAAAAAAAAAAAAAAAAAAAACATTGTGATCTTATTACATGAAGATTTAGGGAGATTAGTTCACCTAATAATGAAAATTCTGTCATCACTGATTTACCCTCATGTCGTTCCTGACTTTTGACTTCTTTGAAACATAAATGAAGATATTTTTGATTAAACCTGAGATAATTCTGTTTTTCGATATACGGTCTATTAACAAATTGTAAACTAAATCATTAAGTGGTTTATTTAAAAAAAAAAATCTAGCATTTCGAGATTAAATTCGAAACATTTCGAGATTAAAGTCGAAATATTTCGAGACGAGAGTACGAGAATAGTATTTTCGTTATCATACAGTATACATTCACCTGTGTTCACATTGCTGATTGTGAAAGATACACGAATACTTAGTGAAATGCCTTATGCTAGATAACACACATAGACTGTAAAAAAGGATAACACCACATGCCAGCTAAATCCAGTCTATGTAATATTATCATGGTACCAGCATGAAGCATTATAGTAACGTTGCTGTGGGAGTTTACATGAGTTTGCATGTTGAGCCTAATTGTCGACCCCCTGCCAAATTATTACCCTAACCTACTAATACTAGGCGGGTAATAATTTGGCGGGGATTGAAATTTGGCACAACACCGGTATGAGTGCGCTCATGTGTTCGAGAACACGCAAGAGCACGAGTAAATCTTGTAAAAATGAGTTGCAATCTGAAACATCGCCGATAGAAGGCGCTAAAAATAATAATTATAAAAAGAATGATTCAAAAAAGACAAATTACTGAAATTACAATGCACATTAGCTTATATTTTATTATTAATAGTAATATTTGGTCTGATTTTCCCGTGTCGTCTGTCGTTGCTAAGCAACCATGCACTGCACAACAAAGAAGATTTAGTAGCCTATAGATTTCCACAACGAAAAACGCTTGCTGTAGCTCTGCTACAAGATTTATTTACGGAGAAGAAAACAACACCCACGTGTTTGGGTGCACACCCATACTGAAATTTTTTTTTTTTTTTATCTCACTGCCCCTGGAAAAATGAGCGCGACGCTTCAATTACGAGCGTGATCACCCTGTTTGGTTACATTTTATTTTGATAGTCACTTTAGACGTTCTACTAATTATAAGTAACTTACTTAATAAATTAAGTACGATTACTCGCGCCGCCCCCCATGTGACATGAAAAAATGTGCCAGAAACCGTTACTGTTTGCATGATCAATAAATCATTTTCAAAATTATATAAAATTGCATGTAGTTGCTGGTGAATCTACATTACCAGCCAGGGGTGTGTTTCCCAAAAGCATCGTTAGCCAACTATGGTCGCAAGTTCCGTCGTTATCAGCATAGTTCAGCGAGTCGGTGTTTACCGAAACAATCTTTCCAACGAACATTCGCAAACAGCATCGCAAAGTTGTATGGTTTGAACGACAGCTCTCGACTTGTGGTTAGAGGCATAGTTTCTACTGTGTATTGCATCACATTTGGACGTAATAAATCCTTATCTCGAGCAAAATAAGCATGCTGACATTCAGTACAACCGCTGCCTTTTATTTAGAATACATACAAATGTAATTTACGTTTTACGTAATTTTAGTTTTTCAAAAGATTTAAAGTACCGATTTTGAAGAGTGCACATGTGCGAACGTGCTCTACTATGTAGGAACGAGCCAAATATTGAGTCTGTTAAGAAAGAAAAACAACTGAGAACAGTTAGAAATAGTCCTCAGATAACATGTCTGTAATTTATATATATTAAAAAACCTAGCGTTAAATGGATCTTAAACAGTTTCATTAAAAGTAGTTATTACTGCACCACGTGCGAAACCAACGTGGTTGAATGATACTTATGGGTTTCGGGCAGCCCGTTCTCATCCTTTAACGTCATATAGAACGCTATATGCAAAAACAGCGCTATACTACGCACATGGCACCCTTTATCGTTAATATAACACGCGAACCCAAGACGTTATAAATCATTTAGCGTGAATATGACACGCACACCCTAACCCACACCTAAACTTAGCCCTCACAGCGCGTGTTATATTAACGATAACGGGTGCGTAGTATAGCGCCGTTTTTGCATATAGCGTTCTATATGACGTTAAAGGATGAGAATGCGTTGTTTCGGGAAACAGTCGTGACTAGCTAGTTGATTTCTCCAATGATGCATCGAACTACATAGTTGTACGGGAAACGCACCCCAGTGTGGCTTGTGGACAAGAAAATCCCCACCCTGTTTGCATGGAAACAAACACTGCGAAGCTTCTGAATTTGGCCCCTTAAAAAACAGAATAGCACAGGATGCGGCTAAATCCACAAGCTCAACAGTGTCCCTTCAAATAGCCTCTCTAGCAGAGAGCATGACAAGTGGGTTTCCAGGGTTTATCATCACTACATCTACTCTGTGTGGAGTTGCATCCTGTATTCAATGCAGAGATTGAACACACTTTTAAATAGTTACCTATACAGTCTTGTCTGACCTTATAACAAGACAGTGACAACTTGCACTTATGTCTTGCACATACATGCACGGTGTGAGTAGCTGTTTCCATATAGCTGCAGTGATTCAGAAGGGGAGGAAGCTGCGGACAGCCATCTGTATTCTCATCCTCTCCTTCACCTGCTGGTGGGTTCTTAATCCTTCCCTGCTGTGCATTTCATTTCCTCTTAACTGGAATGCAAATATGTACAATAAGGTTAACAATCTGAGATGTTTGTGAGCAAAAGAAGTGTACATATACTCTGGAAATAAACAAAGGTTCTGTAGCAGAAATCATGCAGAGTGATACTGGTTAAGATCTTAAATTTTTACAACACTTTTTTGTGCCGCGTCTAATCATCCATCATGATTCTATGGCACCATGCCCACTACACGTAAAACAGTGGCCGTACGTGGCCAGTGTGTTAACATGCAGCTGGGATAAAGACAAGAGTGGGAATCCATAAGGGATCAGGCCGGGGCACAGTGCAGTGAACTCATCATTTTCCCTGTATGCTTGTCAGAAAAAGTGTGACCTCCAAACACACTATGTTCATGCATCATGCATGTGTTTTAGTAAGTTTAATTGCTTTACACCACAGGAGAGAAGTCATCTGGTTTGTGGTCATTACAAGCAGAGATTTGCTCAACATTACAAGACAGAAGTGACGGTTTGACTTAGTATCCCCACAACACAGTGCAACAAGGTTAAGCTCACCTTAATAAAACTTTAAGGAGCCATCAATGTTTAAATATCAGTTTTACAACACACATTTGTCTAACCAGTGCAAACAACATGTCAACCAAAAAACAATTTAGAATTATAACACACATGGTTAAGATAATAAATTCCGATTAGATGAGCAAAATTTTGTAAAATGCTGATCAAACTTATTGCTGTAAGTAGTCAACAGTTATAGTGAACTATATGACGTTGTAGAGAACGTCTCAGGTTATGTATGTAACCCTGGTTCCCTGAGAGGAAACGAGAGCTGTGTTAGAACGTGGTGGGAACGCTCTGCGAGATTACGTCGTGAAGCACATGCAAAATCAGTCCAATGGAAGCCCGAAACATCAATGCGGGTGACGTTATAGACCAGGAAACTATAAAGCACCCCTGAAGTCAGACCTCGCCAACTTCTGATAAAACCTGAAGCAAGTCGATCAGGGCAGGCAGGAAGTATGGCAGGCGAACGAGCTCTCTCAGGGAACCAGGGTTACATTCGTAACCTGAGACGTTCCCTTTCAAGGGAACCTCGAGCTGCTTTAGAACGTGGTGGGAACCCCATACGTCATGCTGAGAAATGCCCATTCTGTCTGAAGTCCTTGCACACACTAAGAAGCAAGCAACCTAGCCCCTTGAGTGGAGAGGTCAAATTCATAAAATCTAACAAATGTATGCAGAGAGGAACATCCTGCTG
Organism: Pimephales promelas; assembly: GCF_988280905.1. Taxonomy (NCBI): domain Eukaryota; kingdom Metazoa; phylum Chordata; class Actinopteri; order Cypriniformes; family Leuciscidae; genus Pimephales; species Pimephales promelas. The sequence continues at coordinate 25,140,859 of NC_142786.1, read as the reverse complement.
TACAAATGTCAAGAAGGGAAACACCCGAAATTAAGGCTGTTAAAGGCCGCCATACTCCTAGTGGAATGGGCCCGAACAGCCATAGGTGAAGGCTGTCCGGCCACTTCATAAGCCAATGTTATAGCCTCGACTATCCATTTGCTCACAACCTGTTTAGATGCAGGGGACCCAATTCTTGAGTGACCCAAAGTAGACAAATAATTGTTCAGACTTATGCCACAGGGCAGCTCTGTGAACGTAGGCATCTAATGCCCGAACTTGACTTAACAGGTTCAGTTTTGGTTCCTGATCTGGGGTATTAAAAGGTGGAGGATAAAATGCCTGCAGCACTATAGGGCCCCCAACCAGTGCAGGTCTAAACCTCAGTGTACCCCGGAGAAAACGAGTAATAAGAGGATCTCTACTAAAAGAACTCTGCCCTGGAGTCCAGAGGAGCCAGAGATGCATCCACGCATACTGTAAAGGTGTGGGGTAAAAACCTAGGCAAAATAGGAGAACCCGATAATGGTATGTTTCGCTCCCGTAAGCAAACCTCAGGAACCTCCCTCATCCTCTTTCGGAAACAACAAAGTAATGGCTGTCTGCTGGGAGGAGGAACCCTTTCCACAGCTCCTTTTGCAGAAGTGTCAGTGCTTCCTGCTCCATATCCAAAGCCTGCTTGGGGTTCACCAATGAGAGGAGGACCCCCAGAAATCTAGGCAGACGAGAACCGAAATGAAGTCTGTAACCCGGTTCTACAATCTGCAGGACTCCATGAGATATATTCGGCAGAAGTTTTCCACGCTGCCAGAAAATCTACTAAGGGTACCAGTCTCTTGAGTCTGGCCTCTGGATTTGATTGAACAGCCACTTCGGTGGCCTAAAACGGATAACCGGCAGGGAACAACCGACTTGACTATTCTACAACCCTCCTCGGAGGACCGTTTGGGGACGCGACACCTCGGTACCCTGAAACGGATAACCGGCAAGGAACAACCGAACTGACGGCGCTGCGACTCCCCTCAGAGAATCGTACCCAAGAGGAAGAACGATTTCTCAAAACCATCCCTTGGTTGCACAGTCACTACGGTGCCCTGAAGCGACGAACCGGCAGGGAACAACTGAACTATCCAAAGCCTGCTTGGGGTTCACTGATGAGAGGAGGACCCCTAGAAATCTAGGCGGACGAGAACAGAAAGGAATTCTGTAACCCGATTCGATAATCTGCAGGAGCCAATGAGATATATCTGGCAGAAGTTTTCCACGCTGCCAGAAAATCTACTAAGGGTACCAGGCTCTTGAGACTGGCCTCTGGATTTGATTGAACAGCCACTTTGGTGCCCTAAAACAGATAACCGGCAGGGAACAACCGACTTGACTATTCTACAACCCTCCTCAGAGGATCTTATGGGGACGCTGACCCCTCCTCAGAGAGTCACACCCCAGAGGTCGTCGAGGAAAAACAATTTCTCAAAACTGTCCCTACCCCAGAGGAGCCCTCAGAAGCCCGATAGCCTCGTTTTTTGTGACAGAACTTTTTGTCTAAGCTTTATTAGAGATGACGACAGTCCTCAGATCTTGCCTACCTCTAACTAGCTTAGTTCCTACCAGTGGCGTAGGCATAAATTGTATTTTGGGTGGGCCAGTGAAAATGTGAGTGGGCCTATAGTTTTTCATAGAAAAAAAATACTTCAATAATAATTAACCTTAGAGAATAGAAACATTTATAGACTGGCATTTATGATGGCTGGTGGGTAACGTCGGGGTTAATAACGATGAAACCGACTTTGGAGAGAGAAAGCTTGCAAGCGTCTCTTTAACCTGAGGCACTGTCATGTTGTGATACTTAATACCCAAACATTACTATAGTTAGACATCTGGGGATTAAACACAAAAAAATAGTACAAACCGGTTTATTCCAAAATCTCGACACCTCAGTGTGGAGATAAGGAAAAAAAAAAACGCAGTCCCCGACGAGGAGGCTGAGATCAAGGGTTTTTTTCTGTTTTAAGATACATTTCATCTAAAAAAACTCTTCGATATTTCCAATCTCATAATGTTCAGCTGGACCGTAAATATTTAACTGGCAACAGCACAGATAAAACCTCCTTTTAAAAAAGCTCCTCTTTATTCAACAGAGATGAGCGGACTTATTTATTCATTGAAAACTCAAATATCTGTCTTTCTCTTAATATTTTTTTTTTGTTTTGTACTCTTTTCTTTTTTAAACAAAACACTAACGATACCAATTCCTCAACTGGAAATCGCTAGATCTGGCAAAATTCGTTTGCGAACCCCGAAATGCGAGTCGTCTCTGCACCTCGGCAACAGAGAGACCCGCGCGGGGACCGCGAACCGAACCGAACCGAACCGAACTGTCCTGTCCTCCTCAAAGATTGCCCGGCGGGAGCAAAGAGTCCTCGCGGACAGCTTCTCGCAATGCTCACAGTCAGCTCCCTCGAGAACTGACTGCTGGCATGCTCCACTCCCAAACAGCAAAATAATAGCTGATGTGTGTCCCCACCCGTGAAGTAACGAGGGCAGGGAACAACACAACATCTATAATCTTGCTTGCTAGCCATAAAGAGAGATAGTGATATATATTGGGCTTTGACAAACAACAATAAATAGACAAGGACAGATTTCACAGAGAGCGCTTGCTGAAGGTACAGAAGCTGGCACAGTCTGACTTCAGGGGTGCTTTATAGTTTCCTGGTTTATGACGTCACCCGCCTTCACATATCGGGCTTCCATTGGACTGATTTTACATGGGGTTCATGACGTAATCACGCAGAGCGTTCCCACCACGTTCTAGCTCAAGGTTCCCTTGAAAGGGAACTATTAAATTAACATAGATTTGTATCATATTGTTGTTGCTGGTTAAACAGTGTAAAACACGTGTTACTCTTTATAAAATCACTGTACACAGCAAAAAAAAAGAATTAATGTCCTTAATTTGTATTTTTCTGTTCCAGTAAAAATAGCTCAATATTACAGAAAAAAACATGAGATTGGAGAAAAAAAAATCTTTTGTCTTTTAATTGTCAATGATTTTACTTTTGCAAGATAGTTTTTTTTTTTTTGTTTTTTTTTTTTTCCTTCCACAATTAGTTCCACCACCATGCCCCTTCAGGGACTCCATACAATATTAGTACAAAATATTTTTTTTTTTTCATGCAAAAATAACATATGTAATTTTATATAGAATATATATTTCCACAGCTGATTGCAGAAGAAAGCACACAAAGACGAGCAACTCAACAAAGCAATCCTTCACTCTTTCCCTGCAGTTGACAGAAATTTCTGTCAAAGTAAGGAAAGTCTATTTTCTACTCCATCTATGTTTTTATTATCGTTCTCAATATGATTCAGACGTAGTCTGTGATAGAAACACAATTTTCTCAGCTTTAAAAAAAAAAAAAAAACTATCCACATTCAAGGATAAAAAAAATGTATTGTTTAAAAGCGGAGGCTCTGTTCTTTCTTTTAATAGGCGTTAGCATTTTTTTCAGATATTTATACAACAACATTTTCTGGAGGCCATGAATATTATTTTTTAAATGATCAAAAATGCTGACGGTGGCTGGAAACATGGGCTGGGAAAGAGTTAATAATGTAATTCAACACATTCAAGTCACTGGAGATCATGGTGGTGTGTTAACAAAATCATAAAAAGACAACTCCGAACAATGAACACAGGAAACAGAGGGCTTAAATAACAAGAAGTACTAATAAGATAATTAATAGAACAGGTGAACGGAATTATCAGGGGTGTATGAATTATCGGAAAACTGGGAAACTGGGTGAAATGACAGAATGCAGGGAAAAACAGAACCAAAACACAATGAATTTCAACCAAAAAATAAAATAACCATTACACAGTATTCTTCACTCTGGAGAGTGAGAGGGGGGAGAGGACTTTTCACCAGTGATGATATTACTGCGCCGAGTCGAAGTGCTCCAAAGCACTTGCTGTGGTATTCCACCATAAAATATAGTTTAGTTATCCATTTTATATAGTTATCCATATATCCATTTTACATGCAACGTTTTATTTTTTCACCGTCCTAGGTCGAGTTACACTACTCTGCATAACTGTATTTAAATAGGGAAAACGTGGAGGTGTTTGGTCGCTTCTCTGCTTGAACCATATTGAATGAACTGGGCTAGTTAAGTGCGATCAAAGTGTCTCGCGCCCCAGAGCGATTCAGCGCACGCATTGAGACGACAAAGGTATCAACTCGTCTTAGTTAAGGGAATAACACAGTTTAATGTGAAAAAACGGTGGAGTATCCCTTTAAAAGATTTTGTCTAAAGGTAAAAAAAAAAAAAACCCTGGTCAATAAAAAAAAAAGCAATTTTAGGCTTTACTGGGTTAACTCAACACTATCTCACGACCAATTCGTACGAATTCGACGCATGATTAAAAAGTGGCTAATTCGTACTAATTCGTACGACCTCACTCGTACTAATTCGTACGATTTGTCTAAACCCACGTGATGGTTAAGTTTAGGGGCGGGGTAAGGGGTAGGTCATTCGTACGAATTCATACGAATTGGCCAATTCGTAAAATATGTACGATTTAGCAAAATCGTATTAATTCGTACGAGTGAGGTCGTATGAATTGTTACGAATTAGCCACTTTTTAATCATTCCTCGAATTCGTACGACTTGGTCGTGAGATCGGGTTGGTTAACTTATATATTATGTCGTGATATATCTTACTCGGTTTTACAAATGAATCGATTGAAGTACCTTGAGATCTTTTTTACAGGAAAACAAGTCAAAAAATAAATAAAGAAATAAAGAAATCATTAATAAAATCATTTTTGACATGGCCTCTAGTGGCTTCTTGCTTTAATAGAATGCAAAAATCTACAGTGTGATAGACAACGAATGACATTTTGCAGATTGATGCATGTCGTAAGGTGATATCTTTTAATCGCAGCTTGGAAATATTGCCCAGACTTTTCACCCCCCTCTGCCATGATTGATAGGTTTTGTAAAAATTAAAGGCTAAACTCGGAGATCAGGAAGAATGATTCCCTGTCAACAGTTCTTTAATACTAAGAGAGAACGCTGAGGAGTCATTTCTCTAGGGGCCAGGTGGGCAGAGGAAGAGCGAGTTGGACAGACGGAGGGTTAGAAAGACTGAGAGGGCCATAGAATCTGAATCAATACTGTTTGCCGTGAAAGGATGATTGGAAAAACAAAAGTAATCCGCTGCTATGTCTTTCTTCGCATTCTGTTTTTCTTGAGTTTGAGGCCCATATCTGCTCTTTTCATCACTGATTCACAATACATGTTGCCACCCCCCCCCCCCCCCTTGATCACAAATGACATGAACTTGTGTTATAGAATAGATAATGGCTGGAGGAACAATATTTGTTTAAAATAGAGTGAGGTATAATGCGGAATGCTGAAGGCAAACTTTTCCATTTTTCAATAAATAGTTGATGAAGCAATAACTAGATCAAATTATGGCTATATATCCATATTATTAGAACAAGGGAAAGGCATTTGAACAGTGGACTAAATCCCTTTGATAGCCGGTTTAAACACTATTCCTGTAATCATAAAATATACATATTTCATATTGTTAATAAAACATGGTATGGTCAAATGGAGTCATCAAAAGCGTTAAACAATTTCCCATTCATCTGTTCTAATGAAATATTAAAATGTACCTTTGTTGTTTGTCTGAGTGTGCCCACTTCAGACCAATTACATTTGCGAAGTGCTTACTATTACGTCTGAAATAACATACTCAAATGCTTTCATGCATTTCCCTCTCCAAAGTTAACAGTTGTAAATCTGCAGATTTGGACACGTTGTGCCCTGAAGCATATTTTTATACTATTCTACCCTTTTCACAGGGTGTAAAAACAAACAATGTCCCCTTCTAACTGATCTGGAAACCTGAAATTTGTTCTTTGAAGAGTCTGACAGCATGCAGACATAGAGAATGCTTTGCTGAAATAGACCTAAATCATTTGGGCAATTGTCTAGAAAGATCCTATGACTACAGATGGAGCACATAATTGGTCTGGCATATTAGCTCAAATCCTACTTATTATAGTCCTTTCACAGTTTGTCCGTGTAGTTTCGCATGTCTGTAAAGCATTTGTGCTCCTGCATAGAAAGGTTGGTGCACCTGAGTAAACAGTCCAAATGAAGTATTTACACAAACACTGTGAAGAAGTCAATATATATTGCATGTAATCTTGATGCATCCTAAAAAAAAATATGCTAATTATAATCGTGCCATCGTGGTTTTCTGGCCAAATGGAATTTCAAATAAAATATTAATTAATTGAACATAAAAATAAAAAAAATAAAATATATATATATATATATATATATATATATATATATATATATATATATTTCATCAGTCACTGACGTAACTCGTAGTGACTTCACAGTGTGTCGCTATTCTTCTTAAGTAAAATGTACATTTCAGCCTTTCAAAAAAGTCTCTTTTTATAAAACAATTTCACATAAATACATTAAGGAATGCCTATTTTCACATTGTCCAAATGTATTACACTAATTAATTCAGAAACATAACAGTGCTATATTTCTATTAAGGACTCATGAGGGGGTTGCAAACATTTGTGCCTTTACATATTTAAACTGTAATTATCTATTTAATTTGCCAAGATTAGTTAACCATTTACGCAATTGCATGCATAAGCCACCCACTAGAGTAAAAATAGTAAAAGAAAAAGAAAAAAAAAAGAGCTGTTTTATATGGTATATGTTGTTTAGTTATGTTTCTGCATTTTAGGGGTCTCTTTTCACATTAATGAACAAAAGGTTTTAATGGACAAGGGAATTTGCTTGTAATTCTGCTACCAATTCAGGTCAGAATAGTTTCTGCCCCAGTGCTAAATGAGAGCAACTCAACCCATAGCTGCTAAAAATGATGACCTGCATCTGTGGAATTACAATAGCTAAACAACTGGAGTGCTAAAAATCCCAGCCTGGCATAAGGTGGATAATGGGTAATAGAGAAATTGAAGTTATATAAAAAAAAAAATAAATAAAAGCTGAAGGACCAGCATTTCTGTCATCACCTCTGGAACAGAGCAGCTGCAGATAGACACAAGGTGAACTGCCATATCGCTGGGAGGCCTAGAGTACGTGTCAAGTTTTTTTGTGAGTCAAGGGCCAAAATGATGACCCACATCCTCATTACAAAGGGTTACGAGGAATTCGCTTTACTGGAGTGGAAAATAAAGGCAAATATCCAACACTACCACTCACGTCTGCCCACTCTCTCTTTCCCTGCTCTGAAATAGTCCGCTGGCTTGCCAGACTGGGATGTCAGGTGCATGAGGTGTCCCTGGGACAGTAAATCGAGTCATTGCTTGACTCAGACTCTGCATTTCAATTTAAGATATTCACGCATAAATCTGTCAAAAGCTGTGCAAAAATAGTGACATAAAAAACCCCAGCAGACTGTGATTGAAGCAGGCAACAGCAAGCATGCCCATTCAATCGAGGAGACAAGATTCTTGCCACTAGTTTGAGAAAGACCTACTACAGCATGTCTTCTCATTTTCCACACTTATAAGTAGGCGTGCCAAAAGGACAGAACATTCGGGATCAGAATGAGATTGTGTGTAAAACTGGCTTTAGTCCAAACTCATAAATATACAGGAGGGCATGTATGAGGTTTGCAGAGAGTTCTGGGTTCTATGCAGATTCTATGAGGACCAAACAGCATAACTTGTCATTGGCTTAACCCTGAAGTGTAGATTTTCATACAAGTCAGATATCATGAAATTCCGAGATAATTTACCACTATTGACGAATTAAGACTAGCTGTCAGGGTTGTGTACTACTGTCAGGGTAGCTGTCAGGGTATTACTGAATTATTAAATTCCAAACAATTCCTGAATTGAACTGAATTTGAGTTGAGGGAGCAAACATGATGTATGAATGAATTTGAATCGAAAAAAAAAAAATGTTTGTTAGGGATATACTCCATTTTTTTTTTTTTTTTTTGGAAATAGCCTCATTTTACCACTCCCCCAGAGTTAAACAGTTGGGTCTTACCGTTTTCGAATGTATTCAGACGATTTTCTGATATTTAGAAGAATATGAGTTACCAGACAGTTTCTGGTAATTTTATATTTTTTTTCCTACTATGGAAGTCAATGAGACCAGACACTGTCTGGTTACTGATATTCTTCTAAATATCAGAAAATCGCCTCAATGGGTTCGAGAATGGTAAAACCCAACTGTTTAACTCTGGGGGAGTTGTAAAATTAGCCTATTTCCAAAAAAGTGGAGTATCCCTTTAAAAGTTTAAAAGCCTTGAAGTTTGAATGTCTAAGATGTTAACAAAATGTTTTTTAGATTTTTTTAAGAGATGTTATTGCATAAGCATATTCTGAAACATAATGAAGATCTGAACACACAAAAAATTAAACGCCTCAGTGGCAACGCAATACACAGCAAGCATATATTAAATGGCCTATAATTTTGTTCTGGATATGACTTTAACTGTACAAATTTGAACTCTCCAGTGCTTATCATTTTGGCAAAGGAAAAGGGATTCTGCAAATTTACTGCATAAATGGTTCACCACAACTTTCTGAAAACAACTCTCCTTATTCTGTAGCCAATATTATGGAGGGAGAAATAGCATATTTTGATGGGAGAAAGAGTGAGCCAGGATATTAGTCATTCAAGCTGGAGATAAAGAGTTATCTGGTGTTGCACTGTGCCCATCAAAAGGCTGTTTCAAGAGCTATTCAAAGACGCTTTTAAAGCAAAACATCCACTCTGCCATATGTACACACACACGCACACAATCACATGCACTTGTGCACAAAATATGACAAAAGGCCTCGCATTTTCACCGGCATGCTCATAAGGAAGTTGAGTTAGACCTCTGCACATTCAGCCACTGCGAAAATAAAAAGGGCTTTGAGACTGACTGTAAAGACTATACAGAGCCACCTCTCATTTTCTGATTTCATGGCATGCATAATAATCCATGAAGGATCATCACACCTACAATGGATATTGGACCATAATTCAAGCCCTTGATGCAACTCTATTTGTTTCCCAGGAGCTGGATGCAGCATTTAAGATGAGGCTGATAATTTCTGTGTAACTGTCTTTAATCGGCCTGACAGTGCAACACTTGACCTTGGGGTGAGGTCGGTGTAGCGTGGATAAGAAGGCAATTTAACCATGTAGATGGCAGCTGAAGATAATGACCCCATATTGGAGGAGACAAATGTCCCAGGGGCTGAGAGGTGAGCGATTACTCAATGTAATGTGAGACAACTGATCAAATCACTGAGGGATGATATGGAGTTTATGAGTCCTCATACGCAACATCAGCTTGAAACATGCCGACAGATTCTGTTACTCCAGTGCTATAGTGGATTTTTACAAGGTCATTATCACCCACTTGTTTACAATTCCCCATAGCAAGGTCTTCAACCTTTACAGAGCCTAGCTATAATTATAATTATATTTAGCAATAATTAAGCAATATCACATGATTAAGACTGCGGTTGTTCTAATTTTAACCAACAACAGCACAATTACTTGCGATTATTACTTTTATTGAAAAGTTCAATACACTGGAAATAGCAGTGATGCCAGTTACTTTAACTATTTTAAACAGTTTTCTCTAAGCAACACAAGCAGGGCTTTAGTTCCTGAATGAATCAGTGTTAAGACAAATAGTTGAGTGAATAATTCAATGACTCAATTCAATGCAAAGACAGAACTGCATTCTAGTATACAAATCATACTATGCCTGCCATTGAAAATATGGTAACTTTAGTAAGAGTAGTATGCTATGCGGTTCTGGATTCAGTGGTTCTGAATTCAGCAATTCTATTTTGTTTTGGTTTTTAAAAGTTGCCAGCCAGGGGCAGAATTTTTCATCATTTTCACAAAACTTTTATGGCCTCCAGAATATTTTGTTGTTTAGATATCTATGTACATGCAGTATTTCAAAAGAAAGATCAGAGCCTCTGCTTAAAAAAACAAATAAAATTAAAGCTGCAAGCAGCGATGGGCGGGCCCTCGCACCTGTAGCACGTCGGGGTCTGAGGCGGCCGCGTTTCATTTTCTGCAGCTCAGCCAGTGCGGCTGTGCATTTGCCACACTGCTTCGTTAAAGGCCACTTCCTGTTGCCAGCAGGTGGCGCTATGACTGTGGGTGAATGTCGGCATGTAGATTTGATCAGGGCGGGACTCTGGTCAAAGGTGTGAAATTTCTTGCAGATCTGGGCATTTACAGCCAAGTTACTACAACTTCCTGTTTCATGGCGAATCATCGACGCCACGGACACGCCCATCGACGAAAACGCGCAGATAGCACAACTTTTCATCGTCAATGCCTTTAGAAGGCACAGCAGAAATTTGAAGGCGATCCGACTAAAGCCCTAGGAGGAGTTAGTTAAAGTACGTAATGAGTAAATCATCCAAAAATGGCGGTAAAATTAGAAATGGCTGACTTCCTGTTGAGTTTAGGGCATCGCTCCAAGAGACTTTTCTGTGCGTCTGGACATGGTAGATGTACCACAGAAATTTCGTACATGTCGGTCAAACATGCGACGGGGGCTGCTTCGTTAAATGTCACTTCCTCTTGCCACTAGGTGGCGCTATGAATGTGGGTGAATGTCGGCATGTAGATTTGTTCAGGACGGGACTCTTGTCAAATGTGTAAAATTTCGTGTAGATCTGGGCATTTACAGCCAAGTTACTACAACTTCCTGTTTCATGACGAATCATCGAAGCCACGGACACGCCCATCGACGAAATTGCGCAGATAGCACAACTTTACATCGTCAATGCCTTTAGAAGGTACAGCAGAAATTTGAAGTTGATCCGACTAAATCCCTAGGAGGAGTTCGTTAAAGTACGGAGTGTGTAAATCGTCCCAAATCGGTCGCCGAATTCAAAATGGCGGACTTCCTGTCGAGTTTAGGGTATGGGTTCTTGAGGCTTTTTTGTGCGTCTGGTCATGGTAGATGTACCACAGAAATTTCGTACATGTCGGTCAAACAAGCGGCGGGGGCTGCTTCGTTAAAGGTCACTTCCTGTTGCCAGCAGGTGGCGCTATGACTGTGGGTGAATGTCGGCATGTAGATTTGTTCAGGGCGTGACTCTTGTCAAATGTGTAAAATTTCGTGCAGATCTGGGCATTTACAGCCAAGTTAGTACAACTTCCTGTTTCATGGCGAATCTTCGACGCCACGGACACGCCCATCGACGAAAACGCGCAGATAGCACAACTTTACATCGTCAATGCCTTTAGAAGGCACAGCAAAAATTTTAAGTCGATCCGACTAAATCCCTAGGAGGAGTTCGTTAAAGTACGGAGTCTGTAAATCGTCCAAAAATGGCCGCCAAATTCAAAATGGCGGACCTCCTGTCGAGTTTAGGGTATGGGTTCTTGAGGCTTTTTTGTGCGTCTTGATATGATACACGTCCCCACCAAATTTCGTGCATGTAGGTTGAACGTGGACGAGGGGCTAATTTTTTCCAATTTTCTAGGTGGCGCTAGCGTGCCATTTTGCCCTGCCCATCTGCGAAACCCACAAAATACGAAATTTTTCACCAGTCCTGACATGCGTGCCAAATTTGGTGAGTTTTTGAGCATGTTGCGGCCCCGAAAATGGCACTTACTTTGCAGAAAAAAGAAAAAAAAAAATAACCCTAACAGTTTCAATAGGGTCCACGCACTGTTAGTGCTCGGGCCCTAAAAAACAAGACATTTTATTCTAGATTCCCGCATTCTTTTTTTTTTTTAAAGTTAAACTCTTAAAGTTTAAGAAATTTATCTCAAAGACTATGTCTGGATTGGATTCAGAAGGATAATCGAAACCTAGGCCGGGTAGAATGAGCCCATCAACATCCCCAAAAATTACATAATTCTATACCTACTAGGGCTGATATTTTATTCAGTAATGTTGGGCAGTTTTGATTTATACACTGTTGAATTTTTGATGATCACGTTACCTTACTTGTGCTTCTATCAATTGTTTTAGCTTCTTCCTTGCTTGCTTTTGGATCAAAAGATTCAGTGCTCTTTCAGAAAATGCATAATAGCGCTCCCTACCAAATAACAGTGAAAACAAGGAACGACATCAAATTGTTATTGGCTGGGGAGCTTAAATGACGAAAAATTCTATTCAATGAATCTGTTGAGTGAATGAATCAGAGACTTGTCACCACATTCTGGCCTAATGATGTAACAACTTTAATAATCCCCATCACTAATGCATAGACTGAAACAGGTGCAACATAAAAACGGAAATGTAATACGTATTTTTGACTTGTAGACAAGACTGCCTAAACTGAGACCAAGACACTACCAAGACCAGAGGGTATCGAGACCAAGACAAGACCAAGACCAGAGGGTATCGAGACCAAGACAAGACCAAGACCAAACAATTTGAGACCAAGACCGAGAACAAGTCGAGACCAAGACCAACCAAGTTGAGACCAAGACCAACCAAGTCAAGACTAAGACCGAGACCAAGTCGAGACCAAGACCGAGACCAACCAAGTCGAGACTAAGAACAAGTCGAGACCAAGACCGAGACCAAGTCGAGACCAAGACCAACCAAGTTGAGACCAAGACCAAGTTGAGACCAAGACCAACCAAGTCAAGACTAAGACCGAGAAGAAGTCGAGACCAAGACCGAGACAAACCAAGTCGAGACTAAGACTGAGACCAAGTCGAGACCAAGACCGAGACCAAGTCGAGACCAAGACCAACCAAGTTGAGACCAAGATCAAGACCAAGTCGAGACCAAGACCGAGACCAAGTCGAGACCAAGACCAACCAAGTCGAGACTAAGACCGAGACCAAGTCGAGACCAAGACCGAGACCAAGTCGAGACCAAGACCAGCCAAGTTGAGATCGAGAACAAGTTAAGACCGGAGGGGGAAAAAAACAGACTAGTGTTGTTGAAGCTAAGCAATTACTTGTAAGATTTTGTTTTGCATTGCCTGCCTATCTCTACCGAATTCGAAGTCTTCAAATGAAACCTTTCTGCAACTTTTAAATACATAATGATATTTTTAAAAACAAAATTATAAGCTTAAGAGCAGAATCCGAAAGTTGGTCGTTGTGTTGCTAGGGTTACACACACACCGTTGGCCGTGCGCTCAAAGTCATCTGTCAGTTGTGCAGTTACCCAAAATCTTATGTAACTGATATGTGTTTTACTAAATATTAATACATCAAAAACTGTACATGATATGTGTTTTTTTTTTTTTAATCAAGTGATTAAAGTGCTCATTGTTGCTGCAATCAGTTGCGCGGATACAGTGTTTTCTTCCTGTCTTCACTTGGACGTGCACTTTAATCCGTTGTGGATATCGTTGTGAATATTGTAGGATTGTATTGCTAAAACCCTGGCCACTATGTCGGTCTGAGACAGCGAGACCTAGAGAAGATTGAGAGGTCCGCGACCAAGAAAAGACCAAGACCAAAGACAGTCAAGGGCAGGCCGTGACAAGACCGAGACCACGGTCTTGAGACATACATCACTACGTATGGTAGCTGGGATTGGGTGGACTAGTCATCCCTCTAAATGTGACGACCATTTAAAGAGTCAGAAATTAAAGAAAGTACAACTGTTATTATATTATTATTATTATTATGGTTTGTTGTTTCTTAAAAAAAGAGTAAAAAATAATGTTACCATGCTAACGTTAATAACAAAAAAAAAAATAGTAACTCCACTGCCTCATTATAAAGAATAACCCACACTTAATCCTAATGTAGGTTATAACAAGATTTCCATAGTGAGTATTTACAGATGCTCCCAAAGAATATCTCTAGAAAAAAAAGAAAAAAAGAAGTGATTTGCTGAATTAAAAGTACATACAAAACAATGACACATTCTGCTCTGGCTAATGCCTTCAACAAGACACCTGTCTCCCTATGGACATCACAGGCATGAGTAAATATTAAACATAGTGAACTATTAAACATGGGTGAAAATTTTAAAATTCACACCTTCAGACTAAAGTGTGTTTCTATGCAAAAGATAAAACTGGTGATTAATGGGGTAATATGCAGGCAGTATAACTTACAATATAAAATAATAATGTTACCATCCAGAACTAAATAATCGTTACCTGATAATTGTTACTGTCCAGTGATTTTTTAACTGACTATTTGTAAGGAAAGAAAAGTGTAGCTTAGGTTTTAGTTGGTAAGTTTAAAAATTCACATTAATTAATTAATTAATTTATTTATTTTTTGTTATTTAATTATTGTTGTTGTTGTCTCTTTACATTTGTTTACAGTGTTCTTGGAAAACCACAAAAAAATTCAAGTTCTGTGAAACTGTTTTTCTCTACTCGCTCACTCACTCCAAGCAATTCTGTGTGACAAGATTCCTCATAATGCCCTGTGCATCATCAGCTCAACAGCCTGTGAAGTAGAGAACTTGCAGTAACCTTGACATTGAGTGCTACCTGTGTCTGTTGTGTGTGTGTGCTGAACAAAAACGCACAAATAACACTATCGATAACTCAGGTTAAGAACTAATACTAGAAAAGCTTTGAGTTTGCTGGTGGCAGAGAGTGTCACAGTAATTGTAGGCTGTTCCCATGAACCGGTGTAGGAGAAGTACACGAGAGAGAGAGAGAAAATGAGAGAGAGAGAGAGGGGGGGGGGGGGGGGGCTATCGCTCCATCCTCTCTCACCCTCTCTCACCCCTGAGAGATAGAGCCTGAGGGTATTAAGAGAGAGATTGAGAACTGGAACAAAAAGGAAGATATGAGTGCTTCTCTTTCCCTTTTATTTTGGCTTGTGACCCAATAATGTGAGTCAGAACAATATACACATCTCGCTGATATTTATCTATTTGCATCTAAACCAGACACCATAACCGCATCAGATATCCTCTTTTCCGAAGTGCTCTATCAATTATGTTACAATCAATTAGCCTCAGAATTGTCCCGAATGAGAACGACGAGTCAGGCCGGATCTCCTTAAGATTAACAAACCTCTCTGCGAGTGAGACAGTCCGTCAGGGGAAACTACTTCCTGACTGTTTTCACACACCTCCAGTTCTATTAGCATCCTACTCGGCTAACATTACAGGGGATGTTGTGTTCATGTTGTATTGTAAAACACTGCTGCTGTTGAGGTGTGGTACGGGTAAAGGTTAGGTACAGGTGTGGTGGTATGGGTAGGTTTAAGGGTGGGTACATTGTGACATTTATAATGGTATAAAATATTTCTGAATGATACTGAAAAATAAGCTTTGCTTGCACAGATGTAAATTACATATTTAAACACATTTTGTTTGTTAAACGTCATTTTGTTGTGAAGGTTACTTTGGAAATGTCATAGGTTTATTACAAGTTATTGTTTAAAATGCAATACGTAGTTTAACTGTTTCAATTACTCTAGTAATGTAACTGATTACATTTGATTACTTTTTGATTACTTGAAGAATGTTTTCAACTGTCAATCATTTCCAAACATCAGGCAGGGTTTAGTACTCAACACTGATTACTTTCAAAATCCTTCATCACTTGAATTAAGATTGTAATTATTTAATTTTAAAGCACAGACACCACAAAATCAGATCGTTCTGAGGTATTTTTTTATTTTATTTTTTAATTTCCAGCACTGGAAGGCAATTTTATCACTTGCTATGGCAACTTTTAGACAGGTAAAGCTTTAAGCGACAATGTGGATTGAGGTAATTGGCAGACGTGGTGCACTGTAAATTCTAACAAGAGAACTGGTCAAAAGCATCAGAATAGCATAACAGCCTTTAAATGGCAGGCATTTATTAAAATCCATGGCACCCATGGTCCAAAAAGGCAACACAACAAATTAATATTATATCAACATACTGTATCCTAGCTTTTTCTACAGAAAATATTCTGATAACCCACTTTTTAACTATTAACATTTCCATAAGTAACTAATTTAATTTAAATTGTTTCTCTCTCTCAGTGACTGTAACAAATTACAGATAAATGTATTTTATAATTAAGTGACATAATACAGACTTGTAACTTGTTACTCCCTACATTGTGGTTAGGGAGTAACCACTGTGTCCTAATGTTCATATTGTAAATGATTTTTTTTTCCCACTTTATATTTAAGTCTATGCTGAAAAAGAAGTTTCAAATTATTTAGATTACACCACTTGTGTAAGATGTTACAAATTACATTGCACAGCATGCAATCTGTGGTGTCTGTGATTGTCAGAACTACTTAATTTCATGCAAACAGATATGAAATGTCTCTCTAAACAGTATTGATCAGTGCCGATGGATACGAACAAGCAATCTTGAATAGGCTGAAAACTGGCATGCAGTGAAATATTACCGTCACTTGACAAAAAAAAAGAAAAGAAAGCTGAAAAACTGCCAGAGGGATTATGTTGTCCTGCGATAACATTTTAATAGCCTTTAATCTCCACTGGTTTTGGCACATAATGAAAAACTTTACAAGAAGTTTAACAGCCATAACGAAGTGCGACGCCTCGGCTTCCACCTCATCCGTACGCCTTGTTAAATATTGGTTCCATCGCCGTGAAAGCACGCTTATGTATAGAAATGAATTAATCCATAAACTCATAATTCAAGCATAACCCCTGGACTGAAAAGGGCGAGATGGGTCATTGATTACACAGGAGTGAGTGGATTGATGTAGAATGGGGGAGGGGCTCAGCGGTGATTGCCTGCTTAGAGCACAGAGATAATTTGGA